>NC_056730.1:832311663-832356663 GCF_019279795.1 Protopterus annectens | reverse complement strand
CAAAGGTGGTGCCTCAACGGATCCTGGAAACTATCGCCCCATAAGTCTCACTAGCTTGGTCTGCAAAGCTATGGAAAGGATCATCATGGACCTTATAAATAAAGATATTGGCGACCTTCAGACACTTGATCCTACCCAGTTCGGCTTTGTTAAGGGCAGATCCTGCCTCTTAAACCTGGTCGATTTCTTTGAAACAGTCACCAAGGCCATTGACAAGGGGAAGGTGGTCCACACAGCCTACCTGGACCTCGCAAAAGCCTTCGATACAATACCCCACTCAGGCATTATTGATAAGCTCACCAGCTTAAATATAAACCCCTATGTCACTAGATGGGTTGCAAACTGGCTCAAGGACAGAACCCACATGGTTAGAATAGCTGGAGCCATGTCAGACTCCAAACCAGTTACAAGTGGCGTCCCACAAGGCTCAGTCTTGGGACCTCTCTTGTTCGGTATATATTTCTCGGAGGTACAGGCCAACATGGAAGGACTGTGGCTGACCAAGTTCGCAGATGACTGCAAACTGGGCGCCATAATAGACTCTCCAGCCGACACAAGCATCCTCCAAAAGGGCCTCATAGAAACAGACAACTGGTGCCAGAGCCATGGCCTCAAGCTAAATGCCAAAAAGTGTATAGTCATCCCCTTTGGCAAAAACAAAGTGCCCACAAATTACCACATAGGTGGTAATCCATTAAGTACAGAAGAAGCAATTAGGGACCTGGGGACCCAAGTTGATAGCAATCTCTCATTTGATAACCACGTGGCCAAAGTGGTTAGAAAAACATATTATATATAGCTCACCTAATCATGAAGGGATTCACATCTAGATCAGGGGAGGTCATCGTGCCTCTTTACTCATCCCTCATCAGGCCCATAATTGAGTACAATGCCCCTTTTGGGATGTACCTTACCAGACACCTGCAGCAACTGGAAAGACACCAAAAGTACCTCACCAAGAGGATCAAGGGGCTCAAACAGATGCCTTATGCTGCCCGGTTAAAGAAACTCCAGCTCTACTCAGTGGCATACTGCCTGCTCAGAGGCGATCTGTGCCTGACGTATAAAGCCATGTCCAACCCGGAATTAATGGACATGCTGCACCTCAGAAAATCCAAATCCCATCGAGCTACGCGCTCGAGGGACTTAAACCTCAGCACTGAAATAAATAGGACATGCTGGAGGGACAGATTCATAATCCAGAGGCTCCCTTCACTCTGGAATAAAATCCCAGTCCAGGTTAGGCAGAGTCCCTCATTGACTCTCTTCAAGAGGAATCTTGATGATTGGATGGGAGATCATAGGTTTACCCTGGGTATCACTTCTGTGTCACTGTTAGACAGAGGCACAGTATACTAACTCTCGAAAAGGGCATAGCAAAATTAATTTAAAATGGGTGGCGAAAGCCATACACACTCTGGCTAGGCTTATAAATGCCCTAGGGCAGATAGCCTAGTATGAACCTATGAACCTATGAACCTATATATATATATATATATATATATATATATATATATATATATATATATATATATATATATATATATACATATATATGTATATATACATATATATATATATATATATATATATATATATATATATATATATATATATATATATATATATATACACACACACACACACACACACACACACACACACACACACGTCTGAACGCCCTTTGTGACACAGAAGGGTTCCAAAGGAACTGACGTGTACACAAAACAGAGGCATCTCTTTTGTTATAACATTTAAATCATAGGCAGTTCACCAGAGAAGGGATAGTTGTTGTGTATGTGAAGTTTGGGGTGGGGAATGACGGCTAATGTAATCTACCCCAGATTGTGGAGTTAGTGTGTGGGAATGATGGGTATGGACCTACACCCCAGTGACCACTTCTGTGTCACTGCTCGACAGTGGCAGAGGAAAATAACATACTCAACTGTAGTCATGCTTGACTGTGTATTCTTTACCATTCCTAACTATATAATACTTTCTAGACACTTGTTACCTCAGATGGCTACCATGGTGTGCTAAAAGACATTACACATGTGTATGCCTGGCTACAGGGTAGTCACACACACAAACATGCACACACTTGCTAGTATTGTGCATACACGTCTTGCCTATGTAAAGGTAACTAGTACAGTGGTAGTTGGGGTATGTGCCACAGAACACATACAATTACACTTACTCTGATTCCACTTCTGAGCTGGGTGACATTGCAGGACCGATTACTTGCAGTAAGGAGGGAGGAAGAGAGTGGTTTAGCAGTTGACAAGGATAAAGGCCAGTGCAAAGGGAGGTATCTCTTTAGAATGCAGCAAAACCCGCTGTCATGACAGGATGCAGACACAAATATACACACACACAACCATTTGCTGACACACACACTCAGGCATTTGCTGAGACATACACACACAACCACACTCAGCTATTTTCTGACACAAACACTTAGGCATTTGCTGTCACACACAAACATTTGCTAGTGGTGGGATCAGAACTCCTGCCTATCGACAAATCATTATTACAGTAGTGCGCAGTTATGAGACACGCCACAGAGATTACACATTCCAAGGCAGTCAGACTGACCTTCTACAATTGAGGGCAACAACAGGGAGACTGACAGTCATGAAGTACATAGCTGTAGACCTGTATGTTTAAAGTAGATGTCCATTACAACCTGTATGCACAAACAAGACACATCATCCGCAGGTAGGCCTGAGAGGTATAGTTGTAGCACAACAAGAACCTAAACTGAAGTATGGCCATCTGCGAAATGGACAACTACTATCACTATACAGGGTTACAGTGGGCATGCTCATACACTTAGTAGCACAGGGCCGTTTGGGATGCACTGTGACTACAACTACACAAGGTTATACTGGGCATGCTCATACACTTAGTAACAAAGGGCTTGTTGGATGCACTGACTCAAATTACACAAGGCGGCAGTGGGTACGCTCATACACTTAGTAGCACAGGATTGTTTGGGATGCACTCCGATTCTAACCACTGAAGGCCACAGTGTGCATGCTCAAACACTTACATGTACAGAACATGTTGTAATGGACTCCTGTTGTAAACACACAGGTTTACAGCTAGTTACATCTTACGTGTCAGTATATATGCACATCATACTATTTTACTACCTGATACCTGCATGTTGCCCATAAATGATATATCTGTGTCTGTGCTGTGTGATACACATGCATACATGTACATGAAGTACTGACATATATATGTTACGTATACACATTCATGCATGTTTGGGCGTGACAGACAATGGGTTACCTGGGTTGCACAGGCAGATGCTACCTACAGCATGTGTCACACACCTTGCTGCCCTGAAAGACATACATTGATAGCAGGTTCTGGACAGTGGCATTATACATGTAACAGTGGCATGTGCAAGCATAATGTGTGAGCCACCTTGTGTAATGGTACTGAGGTGCAGGTGTAAAGATGACCTCTCCTGGCTGTGTTAGTAGTTGTCATTATTAGCAGGACTGCTACCCTAAGAATATCTCACATTGGTCATATACACAAGTTCTGCTGCTGTCCGCCACCTTACAACAGGCATTTGCTACCAAGCACATTAATACCATGCGCAGTGATGTCATGGTACAGTTGGAAACTGCTAGACCAAAACAATAAGCCAATGTCATGCTGTTATTATGAGGTTGTCCAGTGTCTGTCATTCTGGGCTGTCATGACAGAATGATGAGCCTTCAACACAGAGCACATGCATCGATGTTACACGTGTGTGTGGATAATACCTAGGTTGCATTTACCCATATAGCCGCATTCCAAGGCAAATGTCCTACACACAGAAGTAGCACCCTGACACCTACATGACAATTGCATTGGATGCATATGCTAACCAGTGCTAGATGTGTGGCTTTAGTAATCCATTTGCTCAATGTAGAACCTACAATGGGGAATACTGACATCTGTGCAGTGAGGAACACCTGGCTAAAGGCTCTGTAGTGCACAATTGCACTACCACCATATAACTCAGATCCAGACATGTGGGCCATAACAGTGGTATGGACCATTCCAGGTAGTGGTGTCCACATATTCATAAAGGCTACTCACATGTAAAGACCACTACTCCGACATAACGCATCACAGATGAGTCAGGTACAGGTGACAGTGGCAAATGCTGCATTCTAGGTTGTATCCTCATATACATCCACCACCTTGTTCCCAGACTACCAGCACACATCCATATGTGGTATGACATAGTATGGTAGACCACCAGATAACCCTCGATTGGTGGACTGTACCTAGGCCTACGTCAACTGTGCAAATTACCCATGTACAGACACAGCTGCATAATGTGTTATACAATGCAATATTACCACTGTTTGTAACCAGCTCAGTTGTATACATACCAGGGTCCCTTGGATGTTGTCAGCATTAACACGGTCGACTGTTGCTGTACACCAGTAAACAACACCCTCATGGCTGGATATGACCTAACCGTACCTGCCCTGGATATATACATCCCACACTCATACAACATAAATTACATTACCATAGCTTTCATTTTCCTTTCTACATACAGGTGGCTACAGTCATTACACACATGCACATGGCAGATAGCATGCTAACAGTACATAAAGTTTGATATCTATGTTGACAGAGGTAATATCCCTTCTCTACTTGTCATCCATGACACCTATCATATCATACAACACCCCATGTGGCATGTATGTCTTTAGACATGTCCATCTAATACAATGCCTACAAACATACCCAAATAACTGGACCATAGGACCTACACAAGGCCTGTATTGACAGGCTCAGGGAAATGCAGCTCTGCTCTGTATGTTCCTGAGTAGTCACATGTAATATGTTCATGACATGTACAGCCATGTTTGGCCACATCTCCTACATATACCCCATGTCAACAATTGCAAGCCATGCATGTTGTGTGCTGTCTGAACATTAGCCTTAGTACCACAATAGCCAGTACATGTTGGGGTGAGATGTTTTCAAGTCACAGACCTTGCACATGCTTGAATGAGTGTACTGCCTGGCTCTAACAGAGCACATTGCTGGCACTCTTCCAGTACACATGAGGTGTGTGTGGCAAATATGATGTGCTCACTGTTGACCATTACATTGCCTTGGCTTCACCATGGTGCTGTCAAGTAACAGTTTGTAGGAGCATGACATGGAATAATGCAGTGTGTGTCACGCTGATATGTGCTGTTGCAATATATGTACACTTGACTACTCAGTGAAAGTGGTGGTGTCCTACCAGTACATGAATACAACATCCATTATGGTTTAATGCTCGGCTATGTTTCCACATGGCATGGGGAAGGTGTAGAATGTATCCTCTTGACCTGATAGTGCACGTACTGATGTAGACCACATATGTGTACATATATTGATGTTTGTGTAGATTCCATGTGTGTGCAGTGTCTGATGTCTGAAGGTGACTGTTGTCTTAGTACATCATGCTGCTGCAATACAGCCTCAACATTGCCAACTGTATATGGTGATATGCTCTAAGTACAGTAAGCCATACATGAGGAATGGACAAATGTTTGGACATGATTACTATGTGGTGGGGCTTCTTTGCAGAGGAATGAGTACTGAGGACAGCTCACTGGTGTGTTACAACCAGTCCTACAGTAACCTATGCACCTGCTAAGGTCAGGTTTTGTTAATTGAAGTGGAAGACAGACAATGTAGAATGCTGTAAGGGTGACACTGAAGGCAAACCTCATGACACCTGTAACAGTATGATCTCCCTTGTCCATATATTGTGCATACATCAGCACAGTTGTCAAAGAAAAGAGTCAGTAAGCATTGTACCAGATGCAATAGTGCTGTACTTCTGTAGTACCTATCATGAGATAGTCAGGTGTTTGATTCACAGTACTGGCATGTGTGGGTGTGTGTGTGTCCATATATGTCACATATGGTTGGGAATACATCCCACATGTTATCACTCTCCTGAACACTGTTGTTAACACCAGTACAGAGTGAAGTGTAGAAAGAAAGGCATAGGCAGGTGGTTAAACCTCACACATGTAAAGTGTCTGTCAGTGTGTGACATAGGTATATATCTTTGTGAATGCCAGTGTGTGTGTGTGTGTGTGTGTGTGTGTGTGTGTGTGTGTGTGTGTGTGTGTGTGTGTGTGTGTGTGTGTGTGGCTGTCCATGTGTATGGCTGTCCGGTCCCTGGAGTGAGGCTGTATTTTACCATAGTGAAATGTTAATGCCCCCTCCCCCCATCCACTCAATGCAATCTAGCATCCCTGTTGATACCATCAATCGTAGACGGGCATACTAACCGCCTGTGAACTTGTACACCCTGTGGTGTGACCTGTTGTTACATAGCCTACTGATGGACCCCCCTCCCCACATACACTCACTGCACTGTAGTATCCCTGTCGATGTTCCCGATCTTAGGCCATTGCAACTACCTGTATATGCATAATCTCTATGGCGCGTCTTGTAATTGTGTAGTACTATAATGATGATATGCACATAGGCAGGGGTTCTCATCCGAACACTGGCAACTGTGTGTGTGTGTGTGTGTGTGTGTGTGTGTGTGTGTGTGTGTGTGTGTGTGTGTGTGTGTGTGTGTGTCAGAGTGTGTGTTACTGTGTCTGTGAATTCCTGAGTGTGTGGGTGTGTCTGTGTTTGCATGCTGTCATGGCAGTGGGTATTACTGCTTCCCAGTAAGACGCCACTATTTCCACTGGCCTTTACCCTTGTCATCCGGCATACCACTGTTTTCCCACTCCGCGCTCCAGGTAACTATACCTGTGATGTCACCCACTATGGATGTGATGGCTCTGAACACAGTAGCTTACTACACAGCTATCATGCTCTTATATCATTAGAACAGTAAACATAATTGAAACATGGGAGAATATACCTGTGATGTGGAAGCTACAAAGTGCATGCAGGTATTGTCATACTGACCAGTGGGTAGTCAACATGTACATATGGAACACCCACAAACACCGACATCCCCCATCACATGCAACTACACCTGAAAGAGGAAGGCAGAATGTCAAGATCAACATGCTGTTAGTGTTGTTACACATGATACATACTGTCAAATGTTCAAAATGCATTCTAAAACTGCAATACATGGTATGCCTGCTGCCTGTCAACACTACTCAACAATATTAATCTACAAGTGTGTACCTAGTATGTTCACCCTGTGCATCAGACCATATGAATATGTCCCTGCACTGATGGTGTGGATGATAGGGATGCGGCACAGGCATCATCATATGCACAGGGTGATAATGTTTGCCAGAGGCCTAGGCTGTGCCATTGGATGACATCATGTGTGTGTGTTAGGGCCTGTGATATCATTGGGTGTGTGTGGATGTTATGTGTGTGTGTGTTGAGGTGCCCTATATTTGTTTCCAGTGTGTCTGTGTGCATGCACACAGGTCTGGCATGTGGCTGGCCTACACAGGGGTATTATTGACAGCTGCAGACTGTACAAGGCAGGTTTCACAGTTCATGGTGTCCAGCCACGGCCACGTGACCTGCACCTGCCAGGGTTTGCATGGGCACTACCAGGCAGAGGTCCAGATTGGGTACCATCTGATGACACATGTCCACTGTAATCGTGTCCCTGTTGAGACCATCCAGGACAATGTGCACATGGCCTACTGTGTCCTGGTGTGGACTGCGCAGCACCAGCTGCACTGCTGCTGCTGCCGCCACTATGGGAGCGGGCATGTGCAGTAGCATGTTCACGTAGACCTTCAACAGGTGATGTAGCTGACTTACGTTCACGTGCCCGACGCCTCACTCCCACCACATGTTCCAGCACAGACATTCCACACTTGAGGAATGACATGCCACGGTCAAGGACTCCCACCCTGTCACCCAATTGTCTATCCAAAACATCTGCAAGATGATGGTGAGCATTTGCAAGTGCCTGGATGTTGTCAGATGAGGAACAGACAGCAGCCCTCTGAAACCTGAGACCTTCTCTTTTGTGCCATTCAGCACATGCCTGTGCCTCCATTATAGCCCAAAACATGCATCTGGTGGCTCCAGCTGATGTACTTTGTCTCGCAGGGGCATGTTGACCAGTGGTCCTCCTACGAGCAGCTCTGGCCGCATGTCTCTGTGGGACATCATCATTCTGTTGACTGGGATCATGGTGTGCAGGCACAACTTCCATAGTCACCACACTTCCTTGTTCCATGCTACCACCAGCCAACTGTCTTTCCTCTATGGCCGGTGGTGATGGGGTATGTGCAGGCAGGGGAACTGTGTGTGAGGATGAGGGGGAGACAGGTGGAATGGCAACCGATGGCACAGATTCAGCCCCTGACAACCCTGCCTGTGCCTCAATCATACTATCATCATCACTGCTAGAGTCTGTGGGGACACTAACATCAGGTGAACAGCAGGAGGGTAACACACTTACATCAACACCTGTGAGGGGAAGACAAGAACTGTACATTTCAAGTTATACCAGACACACACAGACAGACAGACAGAGACACACACAGACAGGCAGAGACACACACAGACAGATGGAGACACACACAGACAGAGACGCACACAGACAAAGACACACACAGATACAGACAAACACACACAGATTGAGACACACACACAGACAGAGACACGCACACAGACAGAGACATACATATGCACAGACACACAGACATGCAGACACACACAGACACATGCACACACACACACACACACACACACACACACACACACACACACACACACACACACACATGCACGCAGACATACACACAGCCATACAGACACACACACAGATACACACACGCACACACACACACACACACACACACACACACACACACACACACACACACACACACACACACACAGACGCAGACAGACAGACACACACACACACACACACACAGACACACACAGATGCACACAGACACACACGCTACATGCAGGTGATATGGCAGATGGCATTCAGCTTAGACAATTATAGTTTCAGCTTAGGCAATTATAGTGGTAGTTATCATACATCCCTGAGTTGCACACAACAGCTTGAATGTGTTATAGCAGACGGCATGCACCTTACACAATTATAGTGGTGGTTAGCATACATACCTATATTGCAACATTTGTGTTAGTAGCCTATGCCCCATACCTGCAACACAATGCATGCACTTTGCACAATTGCACCACACTGCCATGGTGTGTGCAACATACACCACATGTTAAGAGACCATCACTGACCTTTTTACATCTGCCACTGATGCTTTGTGTTGGCCACCGCCCCTATGTGTGAGGACATGTGCAGTAGGGTATGTCGACTGCATACTATGTTTGCCTGAGCCCTAGTTTGCATATCTCCCCCAAATCAATGCATGTCTATTCAACATTATTCTGCCTACCCCTGAGCTGAGTGTAGACAATGTGCATGTGGCTGTACACATGTGTTTGACATCCCTGTCCCTACTTTGCAGTGGTGCCACAGACCAGCACAGGTTTACAGTACACCGGCCTGCTGTGTGGCGTATGACCTTGCCAATCACATGTAGTATGACATGTCTTCTGCTGACGTGTTGAATGACATGCATACATGTGTAACACAATGGTGTCCTTTCCAATCTACAGTACGGTAATGGTGTCCCAATGCAGAGATGTGTTATACTAACATGGGCCTTCAGCTGATGCAATGTTGTCTGTCCACCCTACAAATATGCAGGGACATACTGCACATTTAGCTGATGTGCATAGCCATTGCAGGGCATCGTGTGGCTTCACAATTGCTATACAGTGTGAGCCACTGACACAGTTCATAGCCATGACTATGTTCACATACAATACATATCTAATGTGGAATGTGACCCACGTCACTGAGGTGTATACACAATACACCCAAATGTGGAATGTGTGACAGAGGTGACAGAAGGGTATACGGATGACACCCCTGCACATCTGCAACCATATTACTGATACCTGGCAACTATGCCCACACATGGCTAACTTACAAGTAGTCTATGCCCCACATGCCATCTGTGTACCTCACACACATGAGCAGCAGGCATGACAGTGATGTCTCACACCAGCAAGGTGAATGTACTGTATCTGTGGCTTGATGTGGATGTATGTGTATGTTGTACAACATATGTATGTATTTGGATACTGTATAGGTGAATGCTTCCATGTCGTGATGCACTCAAGATGTTCAAGACATGTTATGTGGTGGTTTCATGTTATGCCTACACAAGCTGTGCACAGGCCTGTATGATGTTTAGTGTTTCACATCTGCAATATCACCATTACACAAAGGCCATAGTTGTATTGTGTCGAGCCAATGTACAACAGGGTGTATATACATGTACATCACTTCTACTGTGTGTGTTGCTTCATGTTCTGGCCATCCTCCATGGTCATGTGTACACATGTTCAGTCCAATGGTTGTGATGGCCATCTTATTTCACATGTCAGTGTTATCCCATATGACATACACCCATAGATGCCATATGCTCCACTGAGGACAGGGTTATGCAGACAAAGGGTGGTATGTATGGGGTGTGAGACATGTTTTGCAGGATAGCTGAGCAGTGCTGAAATCAGTCCACTACATGCCATGGAGATGTCTGATAGCACATGACATTGTGTGACATTCATAGCAAGGGTATACTCCACAAGGGTGTATCCTGTGGGCCGGTCATATTCCAGCTCCAACACATTTAGAGTCTGTGCACACATATGTTCTCTGTACAGCACTGTTCATATTCCAAACATGTGTAATGCTGATATGTAGTACCTGTCCCTACAGTGGAACACACCTCCACCATTGTATTCACTGTTGTCCACACATCTGGCAATGACAGTTTGGAAGGTTTAGTGTAGGTGTTTCATATAGTCTTCAAGTGTTTCACATAGGTAAATATTGTGATACATTGCAGGTCTGACCAGTGTCCATTAACAGGACCACAATACATTATGTGTATGTGTGTTATGGCAGATAGCATGCAATTAATATGTTCTGTGCATTATCAAGCCTGGTAAATAATAACAATCTCACCTGACACAGGCTGCTGTCAGTGAAAAATGCCAGAGGTACCTAAACAGGAGTGTGACAGCAGTAAGATCATTAGCCACACCTGTGTGATAGCTACAGGGTGCAATGTCCATGTTATCACCTAAGCCAGTACAGTACACTATACTATGGAGTATGCACATCTATGCATATATAGAGTGGCAGACTATAGTATGTGGCATGTGTGCATACATGCCTTGCGTATGATGTTACATTACATATTGTACAGTAACACATGTAACTATGTGATATATAGTTGTGTTTTATGTGCAGTAGTGACTTACCAGGCAACTCCAGGTTCAGTGATTGAGAGACACCCACCTCCACAATACCAGCTAAAGCTTGTGGATGGTGGTCTGCAGGTGTCCCAAGGTTGGCCAGTAGCTCCTCGGCACATGTAAGTGGGGGCTGGGTGAGTGGCCCCCCCAATCGGTTGAACCTTGTTCCCTGGTGATTGCATTAGCACACTGTTTCACCCATCTTATCAGGTCAATGCAGTGTCAGCACACCTGCTGATAGGTGCGATTGTGACCGCCAACATCATTTACCCTCCTGCAGAATTCCTCCCACAGGACATCTCACTGCTGTGCATCCTGTGGCACATGGCTGAAGCGCGTTGTGTAGTTGTCAAGGAGGTATGGGATGAGGACCTCATCCTCCAAGTGGCTGTATACCGGCAGTCTGCTACGTGCATACCTGGAAGACAGAATGATGGAGACAGGTCACAGTAACTCACAAAGAAGTACAGAAGTACAGCTGAGCATACATGTGTATCACATTTATTAAGATTACAAAGACGTCTTTGTAAATCTACATGACACTAACACCACTGACATGTATAAGTCACACACATTTGACACCAACTGGTGATGTGATGTTATCGCCATATATGTGTGTGTCATGTGATGACATTGCTCATACACCATGTGGATGTTGTCTTGACGTGGGCATGTCTGTTTGCCTGTAGTGGTGCCTTTACCTATCAGCACATGCCTGAATGTGTTCACATTAATACAATCAACCTTAATGCTGTGTATATGTCACATATATAGTCATACATAGCCATTAGGGACATGCCCTGTGACCCTGCAGACTTACAAGCATGTATGTGTTTTGCCATATACATCTACATGGCACTGTACAGCTGTGTAGCATCCTGCCATGTATTGCCTGTGTTACACATGTGTAACACATGGGACAATAGCTAGACTGATGGTATTTTCAGGGTTGGATATCAACTATAGCATGTATGGTCATAGTGATCTAGTAGGCTATATGCCCTGGGCCATTTATGAGCCTAGGCAGACAGGTTACCTAACTGTAGGTTATAGACAGGTAAGTTTCAGTGGCAAGTTCTAGCAGTGCCACAGAACTGATCTACAGGGTTACTGATATATTTGGCATGCGGTCATCACACCATATCATAGAGAGGGGTGATGTGCAGCTTCGCTGGACAGGGATGCATAGTATGGCAAGAGTATGTTAAGTGTATGAGACAGGGATCTGTCAGGCATGTTGTGATCCCTGTACAAGAAAGGTGGATGTCCATGATGTATGTGGTTGTTTGGGATCAGGATGTGTTAAGTGTAGCATGTCCAACACCTCTGGGTTGGACATGGCTTTATTCAGGGTAGGCTGCATGCTACATAGTGCAGCTAGGGATTGGGAAGGGAAGTGTAGGCCACCTACACATGGGCAATAGCCCTTAAAGGAAATATGTGATCTAGTATGGGTCACATGGGTGTTGAGCATGGCTGAGCAGTTATCTCTATATTCCTGGATGGCACCTTGTCATGATTAGGGGTGCCACATATGACTACCTATCTTTTGTGGTGATGTAACTATCAAAGGGAAGTACTGTCCAGCTGCATCTCATACACACAGTTGCCATTATGTTGACAGCTGCCTAGTTGGTAGTTAATGGGTACAGGGTTTGTAACATAGGGGATGACAATCCAATACTTAGCTGTCAGATTGTGGCCATACATCACACACCACACATCTGACACACTAAGGCCCTTCTGTATGTTGAACGCAGCACACATTGAGTCAACTATTACACCTAGTTCAGTCATTTGCAAACATCAATAGGCTGATGCCTTCTGTGTTAGTCTGTATGGTAGAGATAACAAAGAGGGGGAGTACCAGGAATGACCCCTGTATTACTGTGGCTGGCACTGGTTTGATGTGCATGTATTAGTCAGACACCTTTTGTAGTGTTGGTTCTGCCAGCAGTCCAGTTGTCAACCACTCCTGTGACATAGGAATATACACCTAGTTTACTGAGTGTAGTTGGAGCACAGTATGGGTGATGGTGTCCTAAGACCTGGCAAGGTCATGATATGCTGTGTGAATCAACCCTACTGTCATCTACATCTGTACGGAGTACATCAATTACGTTGACCACAGTTCATGGCCATACAGACCAAACTCAGAAGGGTAGTTGTGTGCCCTATGTCTCATTATCAATGGTGTCTTCCCCTTTGTGGGGTATGATAACTGTTGCTGTGCATGATTCAGTGTGTACACAGCCTGACATGGAGCTATGAATGAACATGATTTTATTTTATTTTTATTTATTTTACATTTGTTGACTGGGCTAGTCTAACTGGATATATGTCAATTTTCAGTAGAGGCCCAGGGAGATAAGCTCCACGACAAACTGTTAACATAAAAAATTACAAAAAAATATGAAAAATGAAATTATAGTAGTATATACACTGACAAATCTGGTTAATAGGAAATCATTTGAAGAAGAGCTATCAAATAAAACTGGAGTTTCAAAAAATGACATGGAGGTACATTCTATAATGCAAAAAGGAGGCATACAATCTAGTTCAATGTACAGGTAAAGTACATCACTTAATGGAAAAAAAACAGGAGGTATACAGTCTGATGCCATATATAGTACATTACACAATGAAAGAGGCTGCATTTTTTTTAAATAAGTGAGAGAAGGAAATTAATGACATACAGAGCATAGAGGCCATATATTGTTAAAAAGGAAATGGCAGAAGAATTAATTAAAAGAAAAAAAAGGGGAGACAGACCATAATTTGGGTAGAGGACAGGTTTATGCAGGTTTAGTACAGTGGCATGACCAGTGTGTTTTGAGAAAAAAGTTTCAGCCTTTTTTTGTAGAGTGATAAAGAGGAAATAGAGGAAATGTCACAGGGGAGAAGATTCCAGAATTTTCCCACAGTATTGGAGAAGAGAGAATCCCCAGCCCTGTTATTAGATTTAGATGTTTTGACTAGAAGTTTCTGAGATGAACGTAAGGACTTCAGTTTATTATACGGGGTGATGATGGTAGAGAGACTAGGAGTATTGGAAGGTTGGTAGAGAGTTTTATGAGCAATGATTAGTTGGTGGTACTTGATCATATTCTGTAGTTCCAGCCATTCAAGCTGCTTTAAGTTAACACAGTGGTGAGTTTTAAATGGGTTACCAGTAGCAAATCCAGCTATATTATTGTAGGAGCTTTCCAACTTACTGAGGTTGCTCTTAGATAGTTTGGTGAAAATGGAAGAGGCATAGAGGAATGTAAAGATTAGATGAGTATGTGCAATAGTAGTTCTAGCTGTGGGTGATAGGAAGGGTTTTATTTTGTACAGAGAGCCCAGTTTTTTATTGACAGATTTAATAGTGTTGTTAACATGTATGTCAAAGGAAAAATTGTTGTCTATGGTGACACCAAGTAGCTTGGTATTTAGGTCGGGTGATATTATGGTGCCATTTGTGGAAGAAACAGAAAAATCTAAGGGAGAGGATTTCGGATTATGATTGAAAAGGAGGAGTTTAGTTTTTTGGGGGTTTAAGAGTAGGCAACGATGAGTGAACCATTGTTCCACAGTGTTAAAGACATTTTGGGTAATATAGTGAAGGTCAGAGGAGGTTTTAGCGGAGAATATACGTGTCGAGTCATCTACATATTGTTTAGAAGTAGCTTGGGGAATTGCTTGATGAAGGTCATTGATGAATATGGAGAAAAGAAGAGGTCCTAATATGGACCCTTGAGGTACACCGAGGTTAACTGGTAGGTGGGTAGATAGAGTGTTACACCAAAGTACAGCCTGTTGTCTTTTATTTAGGTAGGATTAGAACCATTTGATAGAGAGTGCATGTAAGGACAGGGATTTGAGGATATCTATCAGAATTTGATGATTTACCATATCGAATTCTTTGGACAGATCGATAAATAGTGCTGTGGAGAGCAAATTGCAGTTATGGTTTTTGTTGATACAATCTGTAAAGGAAAGGAGGGCAGTGGTAGTGCTATGAGAAGGTCTGAAACCATGTTGACAGGTAGAGAGCAAGTTATTGTGGATTAGGTGGTCTAGTAACTGTCTATGTATGCATTTCTCCATGATCTTTACCAAAGGGGAAAGAAGAGCCATGGGACAATAACTGGAGAATTCGGTTGAGTTGCCACCTTTGTGGAGGGGGATAATATGGGGGACTTTCCAGATACTAGGGATGTGGCCTTCACTAATAGTTCTATTGATAAGAATGGAGATGGGGTAAGCAATCGATTTGGCAGATTTCTGTAGGTATTCAGCAGGTATTTGGTCTGCCGAAGGAGAGCATGGTTTCAATTTTTGGATTAGGGCAAGAATATGGGTTGTTGGGACTGGTTGGAGAAGAAATGGTGGAGGTGGAGTTTTGTTGTAGGTAGGTAAAGTAAAATTACCAGATGATAATTGACTGGCTAGTGTTTGGATAGCGTCAGTGAAAAAGGAATTGAAGGCATTGGCGGTATGCATGGGCTTTTCTTGGTCAGTATTTTGTGGGTTTGGTGTACTGGATTGACCTGGATGTAGTAATTGGTTGACACTCACCCAGAACTTTTGTGGGTTCTTATGGTTAGCCTTCTGAAATTGAAGGTAGTAGTTTCTTTTATCTGATAGTATAGCTTTCTTAGTGTTATTTCTTAATTATCTGAAAATTTGTTGGTCAACAGGATTTTTGGTCATTCTCCATTTAGCCCAGTATTTATTTCTAAGATGCATTTTCTGTTTTGTTTCTTTTGAAAGCCAAGGGCGGATTTGGTTTTAAATCTGATTGCATGGGTTGGGGCATGGTGATCAAGAATAGCTAAAAAAATTGAATTAAAGTATTGTACTGCTTCTTCTAGAGGAAGGTAATTTAAGGGAGACCAGTTGTATGCTCTAAGTTCCTTTTGGAAGAGATCAGGGTTGAAGTTCTTTTTCGATCTGATATTCCTGATAGTGGTAGGAATGGGAGCATAGGATTTGTGCCTGATAATATAGTTAAGTGAGTGGTCACTTATATCATCTGGAAGGGTTCGAGATTCATATGTTTGGGGATGGTTGTTTATAAGAATCCAATCTAATGTGCTTTCCTTCTTATTGTGTTTGTTTATCCTGGTGGGGAAGGTGATGGTTTGGGAGAAACCGTGAAGGTTAATGTGGGTGGTAGGGTGGCTACTACTACAGCAATTCCACTCAATGTTTATATCACCAAGGATGAAAGTTTCTTGGGGAAGGTGTTGAGATAACCAGCATAGGATATTTTCCATGGTGGTATTGTTGTTACCGGGGGGTATATAGATACAAATAATATAGATAGCTTTGGCTTTGTTAAGTTCAAGTTTGTATATGAGAATTTCTGCATTTGTATTCGGAGGCGGTTTAGTGTCATTGTAATCCTGATTTAGATAGAATAGCAACCCCCCCACCGTTTTTGGTTACACGGTCGAGTCTTAGAATATTATACCCTGGTGGGATGACTTCATTATCTCTAGTTGTAGGTTTTAGCCAGGTGTCTGTTAAACAAAGAATGTCGAAGGAGTAGACATCTAAGAGGGCATGGGGTTGAGCTATTTTATTGTTAATGCTTCGAATATTAAGGTGAGCTACAAGGAGTGAATTAGATTGTTTAGTGATGAAAACATTAGTGGATTGGTTGGGGTTGGGGAGAGAGGTTGGGTTTGTTAATGGTCCTGGGTTTGGGTGAATGTCTCCATCTTTTAATAAGTGGAGTTGTTTGAGATAGTATGGACTAGGGAGTTTGCTATTTGTAAGTAGGGATTTCCTGGGATTGATGTTGTTATATCTAATGTGGTGTATTCTGTGATATTTTGTTAGTAGGTAACTAGGAGTAGTTGTTATGTTGGTATGGTTAGATAGGATGGGTAGATATAAGGAGCTGGTTTGTTTGTTAGGGTGGTGAAAGTATGGAAGTAATGGAGTTTCATAGGAGGAGAGTATGTAAGCAACAGTAAGAGGTGGAAGTAGTATAATAATGAGTAGTAGTTGGAAGTGAACAGTAGAGTGTGGTTTATTCATTTTAATGGGTGTGTAAGTAATTGAGTTATATGTAGGTATGGAAGTAAAGTAGGTATGGAGGAGGGGTAGAGAGGGGTGTGTGAGGAGTTTAAGGGGAGAGGTTTGAGAAGGGAGGAATATAGATAGATGAGCAAATAAAAATGTTTACCAAGAGTACTGGGTGGAGGAAGGGGTGTGGCTTGTAAGTATAAGTGTAGGACCCTGGGGGGTGGGTGGAAATTGGGGGTAGGGAGAGGAGCGGAGTGAGCCCGCAGAGCGAACGGAGCTGGTAGAAACAGGTAAGAAGCAGCTGTGGAAGAAACAATCAGCAGTGCAGGCTTCAGAAGGTAAGTTTGCTAAGTCATAAATGGGTAAGAACAGTGATGAGAGAACCTAGAAATGGTAGTAAAAGATAGTACAGTATAGGGTGTAGTTGGAGGAGCTAAAAAACAGGTCTGGGACTACAGAAAAATAAGGTAAGTAATATAGACACAGGAGGATAAGAGTAAGATAAGATTGGGAAGAAGGTTGTCCCCTAGTGGACAGGTCTATAATTGCAGGTAGCTCTATGAGGGAGGCAGCTGTGTAAAGACAGGAGAAGAGTGAGAGCTAGGATGGGGAGTTACACGTAGATGGTAGAAGGGGAAGTGAGTGTTAGATACTAAAAAGGGAGGGGGGTAGAGGCTGCTGGCTGTCCTGACTCAGAACATGCTTAGGCACCTATAGTAATGGTACAATGGTAGAGAAATAATCTGGCAGTAGTTAGAAAGCAAACATACTTTTCTTGTATCCTTGAGTGGGGATGCAGGGACTTTAAGGCTGTTAGGTGAACCTCGCTGGTATTTGGAGAGGGTCCTTAGGTTCCTATAGTCTAGTGTTGCAAGCACAGGAAGAGCAGGGAATCTTAAGGAGGAAAAGAGACAAAGTGGGGAGAGAAAAATAAAAGTTAGCACAGGTTAGGCTAGTGTGGTCAAGTTACACAAGATATTCACTGAGACAATGTATAAAGATAGTAACAATACAGTTCCATTTACTTGGTGGCAACAATATAAGAAAACAATTATTGTAAACAAGAGAAAAGTTATTTTAATCAGAAGCAGTACAACTAAGTTAGCAATAAACATTCCCTAAGTGACTAGCAGTTCTCAGAGCAGATATGCAGCTAGCCTGGGGATTATATACAGCCAACATAAGGAATTGATAACCAGGTGTTCAATTATCAGTAATGAAGCTCCTAATACTCTACACAATTCAGGTGCCAGAAGGGCTACTTGTGGTAATCTCTATAAGAATGCCATAGTTACAAGGCCATTTTTCGGCCTGAAACGCCAAAACAGTAAATGTAGAAAGTGATAAACGGCTGTTCTTCCAGTTAAGGTTAATGGGGTATAGCCGAATTCAAGAGTCGATTACAGGCGTGACACAGAATAAAAGTAGTGCAGGAATGCTCAAAACTGGCTTTGCTAGAGCGGCTTTCTAAATAAGTAGCCTGTTGCTACTTAATAAGGTTCTAAAAACCTTAACTGTTATGTAATGAAAAAAGAAAGCGAAACAACAGTTAGGTGTGAGAGCAAGTTCAAATGCCCTCGCTAAGCCGTCACATGGATGGCGCAGTTCAAAAGAGCCAAATTCAACTCTGGGGACCAGTAGCAAATGTTAAACCACCCATGAAAGGTACCACTAGGGTATGAGAGTAGCTACAGCTGTTGCCGGCATTACAAAACAGAACAATAAAGTTCAGGGACTGGTTTAATTACAACAAAACAGTTAATTAACCTGAGTTAATACACTACCCTTGTTCAAAAAAGTTAACGCTGGGTTTTAAACAAGTTCTGGCCATTGACGGCTTACATTAAACAAATAAGAATAGGGGATAAGTTTAATCAATACCACAAAAAAGCGAAAACTTCAGTTTTCATGATGTGTATGTGGATAGCTGAATGTTCTTACATTTGTGTAGGATACTCTCTGGGATGTTGACAGGTCCCATGAAAGCTGTATGTATGGCTTTAGAGAGTGCAGTTTGTATCTGCATAGTTGTTAGTACAGGACCCCTGTAGTGTACATGGATATATTACTAACTGTACCTGTTGGGGGTGGGGGGAGGTCAGAGTGGGTTTAGGTTCTACGAGACCCTATCTGGATGAACGGTGCTATTTCTGTAGGTGCAGTACTTCCCATGCCATAGTGCTGTGCAGCACAGCAGGTCTTGCAGTTGCCAATATGATTAATGACACAGCTATAGAATGCTCTGTGCTTGGCCTCATAATATGTGGCTGATTAGTTTCACAGTAGCTTTGCGTGGTTTTATATGGTGTATCTGCATCTTACTGAGGCTGACCAGGGATCACCTACACTTATGTGTGTTCACTCTTGCAACAGTTACTACCTTCTGTGGTACAGTTTAAAGCATGGTACCACCAGTTTACCTACTTGTTTGTGTTGGGTTGAATCCTGGTTCTATTTCAATGGCACAATTACTGCACATATGTGACTGCTTAAGGTTCATTTTTGTAGGATTCAGCATTTGCACATGCATTGTCCATCTGCTTGGGTGCCATGGCACTCAACACTCTGCTTTTAGGAAACATAACATTGGCATTGGAGACTAACTATGTGTAGCATATGGTTAGCCCTGTTTGTGTGACTACTGTGATCCAGCTCAGTGGGGTCGATGGAATCCAACATGCATTGAGCGCAGGTGTTGGTGCATCAGGAGTCTTCCCAGTTCACAATGGAATAGTTGAGAGTAGCCATTATTATGGTTCTGTCTCAGACCTAATCTTCCCCATTACAGCACATTATGACAGTTGGGAAGTCCATGGCTTTGTAGGTGATCTGTCTCAAGGTGCATTTTGAATTCCACTTTAGCACAAAGGTAGTTGCTCAGCATAATGCATCTGATGTTATGAAAGTACAATTAGCATGGGGGTGTACATATACTTCAGGAATATGGACACACCTGCTGTGTTCCAATAAAGGATAATAGGCAAGAGGTGAGGTATGTGTTATAACATGGTCATGCAGGTGTGCTCTCCAGAGCATTGAAACATGTCTCAGCCACTGCATAGATATGTTTTCCATGTTAGGGATTGACATATGTGTGTCCGTATAGTGTTTCTGACATGTATCATTGTGTAGCGAGACCCATAGTTTATTGCTTGGCTGTCCCTGTAACAGCAGTGGACCCTCACTTGAACCATGCATGATGAACGCACTATAGGGGAAGGATGAGCCCTAGGTAGTATCCAGATTCCCAGGGGTGACAGGTGCAGGCCCTGTCTGGCAAAGCATCATGGTCAGTTAAGCATGTAATCCCAGGACGACAGATACTGAATACCCTGTGACATGCACCACTACACTAGACATTTGGGGAATACAATCCTTTTGTCCCTGTACTGCAGTATCATTCTGGCCAATGACAGAATGCTACCCAGGCCTTGGGACATACCTGCATGGGCTACAAGACCTGACAGTTCCTACATGTGTTTCCATGCAGTCCAGGCTACTGCATCACAGGTCCTGCACAACAACATGGAATATGCCAGAGCCATGTGTATAGTTCAAAAGGTGGTCTGAGTGTATGAGTATGTGGCTAATCGTGGCAGACAGGCAGCTGACAGTATGTATGCCCTCTTATAGGTTGGTGTGTAACATAGTGCTAGAGTTTGCATTCACAAATGAGTACTGTTGGGCATGTTTCCAGTCATGTGTTCACAGGTGTGGCACAATTATGCAAACTATGTCATACAGTTTGTGTATTTCATGTGTCTGTCTCTTACTGCTTGGGGGGGTCACTTGTTTGGCAAGATACTTAGAAGCATCTGTGAATGTGTGTGGTTTCTGGTAGTATGTGTGGGTGTCCTTACTGTGTTCTGGTAAGGGTATGTGTTGGTTGTGTTGATGAGCTGCATGTGTTAACCTACACCTCATGACTGTCCAGTCCAGTCATGGCTGTAGACTGGGATGCCTTCAAGCTTACCCCTGTAGCTGCATCCCAAATAATGTGTGGGGCATGGTGTTAGGTGGGTCTGGCAGTATACATGGCATAGAGATTACATTCCCCCAAGATGGCCACATACACAAAGCTGACATTAGGAAACACCAGTAGCTGACTAGTGGACATGCTTGAATGAGCAGTCAGTACAAGTACCAAGTACTGTATTTAGTTTACGTATTGCCTATGAAGATGTTTTAGACAGTGATGCTCACATGTAAATATTTGTGTTATGGACGTGACAACACTGGCTATTAGGAAAACATTGTAGCTACCTTTAGCAGCAATCCTCCTCTGAGGAGCACATCACATCCTGTCAGTTGATTACAGATGATGCAAGTTTCTACAGGTCTGTTTCCTTCTCTGAGTATATACTCACATATCCACCAGGACCATGAGCTATGTTGGGCACAGACACCCTATCTCCAAACAGAGTCATGTATCAATAGACTCTGATGCCACTATCAACATGATCAGGATATAATCAGATAGTGCGAGCCATCACCTATGATGCAGCTATTACACATGGGCAGCTGTCGCCTACATCTTACACTCCTACTGCAGATGTTACACTGGAGTTAAAGATGATATGCAACCTGTTTCATTACCAGTGCTGTACACTACCTTATATACAGTATGTGCAGGCGGCTGTTAGGATGGCAATGAGAGGTTGGGCTACACAAACCCGGTAGTTCAACCAGTGTGTCTGTACTTTTAATATCCACTCTATGTAGGTGTGCACATAGCCATTTAGCCCAGCCCTGTAACAAGGGTAACTACACATTTGCATAACATGTACACTTGCACAGCTCTTATTGCTTGCAAACGATAGTAGAGAGGTGAATATTACATGTGTTATGTGCATGGATAGTTACCTGGCTCTTCCAATTATCTTTGCTATCATGCTGCTAACCTGTCAGATGAATACTAATGCTATGTATCCTGTCATTGAGTATTGTAATTGCCAATACTCAACACCAGGGGTTGTGATCACAACATGCATGCACTCACAGCACTCCTCAGGATGGACAACATCAACATCTGTGCATTTACTGAAATCTGTCTTAAGGCTCCTGAGAGCACACCAGCACTACCAGACTACAACCCATACCACACATTTCAGTGAAATAACATGGACTGACAGACATTGAGGGGCTGTATCCATATTCATCAGGGATACCTACACTTCCAGGTTAGTGGGGCAAGCTGATACCTCTGTGATCATTCATGTGCAGCTAACATCAGCCACAACTACAATGTGGAATGCGGCCTGCTATGGATCACCCTCCATGACCCAGGACCTCCACTCCACCTACCTGGAGACAGTGGATAACATGACAGTCCTAACGTAAACCCTGGCATTGGTCGATGTCAACTACCATACCATTAACTGGGAAACATACTCCGGTACTCACTTCCAGGCGCAGCGCTTCCTGGAATGTATCACCTCATATACCTTGTATCAGGTGGTAACCTCCCTAATGTGGGCTGGAAACTACTAGATGTGGTCATCACCAACATGGGCAACAGGTGCACCACAGTGGAGGTTAACTGGTCACTGGTTAGATCTGACCATGAACTATCGAATGTTTCCATGCCCTAGCATCTTCCCCACCCACGGATACCACAGTGTATACCTTTCCTACAGTTAAATTTACACTACTATTGACAGGGGTGGGGGTGTTTCACAGCCCCACGCTAAGGGGAAACACTGCTGAAGATACAGGCAGATTTACAAATGCAGTCCATAAGCACCTACATGGATGTATGGATCGTGCCATCACTGGTAAACCAAGACTCACTCCTCCTATACAAGTACACTGGTCTGGTGGACCTCTGCAATAAACAGGCTATACTACAGAAGTAGGACAGTGTTCCAGACACACAGCAAATCCCACGAAGGGCAAATATCCGTGACCACTATTAGTATGATATGTAGGTCCCTCATGACATCATCCAAGGCTAACATCAGCAGGAGAATATGCAAGGATTCGAAAGATAACCACAAAGCTTTCTTTGGCTATGTCAAGGATCAACATGGTGACACATAGATTTGCACTGTGCCGGTGAAGTATACCACAAAATATGCTGACCCTACTGATATCGCCAACATCCTTGCAGATACATTCAGTGCATACTTCACCCCCTAAAGAGCCCACAACACTACCCGAAAGGCACAGTATCCCAACCATCAGAGACACACAGGTGGAAATGGCCATCTCTAACAGCAGAACACAGCATCAATGGAGGCAGATGTTGACCCAGACTGCATCTTGCAAACTGCACAAGACAACCTTCCCCCCACCTAATTAAGCATTCCTACCTCAGCCTCTCCACAGGCTACATGCTCATACAATGGTGCGTGGCAATGTTTATTCCACCCCATCACGGTAGAATCACAACTGACCATGGTAACTACCACCCCATAAGCCTTACTAGCCTGGTCTGCAATGGTATGGTTTGCTTCCTCATGGCACTCATTAACAATGACATTGGTAACCTCCGAACATGTGACCCAACTCAGGTCAGCTTGGTTGTGTGCAGTTCATGCCTACTGAACCTGTTTGACGTCTTACTTACAGTCACCAAGATGTTAGATGACAGGGGAGGTGGTTCACACATACTACCTGGACCTCACCAAGGCTTTTGACACCATGACCCATTCAGGTATTATTGATAAACACACCAGCCTGTACATTCACCCATACATCACAAGTTGGGTTGCCAACGGGCTTACACACAGAACCCACATGGTAAAACTAGCGGTCTCCAGGTCCAACTCTTGAACAGTCATGACTGGTATCCCACAGGACTCAGTCCTGGGACCCCTACTGTTTGGCATATACATCTCAGATGTACAGGCAAACACAGGTGGACTACGGCAGACCATGTTTTGCAATGAATGCAAACTGGGAGTCATGATTGAAAGTCCAGCTGACATGGACATCCCTCAAGGGTTCTCACAGAGAACGTCACAGGGTGCCAATAACACTGCCTCCAGTCAAGTGCCACTAACTGCATAGTCATTCATTGTGGAATTGGCACCCACATATTAACACATAAGCGGCAGCCACTTTAATACAGATGAGGTAATGGAGTATCTGGGGACTAAGGTAGATAGTGATCTCCACTTTCAATCATATCTCCACAGTAGTTAGGACATCCTTTCTATGTAGGCCATCTGATTACTACAGGATTCCCATCTAGACATACTGGGGTTATAGTGCCCCTTTACTCATCACTCATCAGTCCCATCATAGGATATAATAACCCATGTGGGATGTACCTCAGAGGACACATCCAAAAGCTGGGGGGTCCACGAATGTACTTCGCCAAGGGGAATACTGGTCTCCAACATATGACCTATGCAGCCAGAGTGAATAAACTCTTGCTTTACTCAGTGGCATCTCGTTTACCCAGAAATTATCTCCGCTGGCCAACACAGCCATGTCGAACTCAGGCTTGATGGATATGCTCCACCTATGGGAATCCATGTCACAGTGAGCCACACACTGTAGTGAGCTGAACCTTGCCACAACAATAACTGGAAGATGCTGGAGGGACAGCTTCCTGTCAAAGATACTCCCCATACTTTGGAACAACATCCCTAACTACATTATACAGAGCTCCTCACTAACACACTGCAAGAGAAACCTTGAAGGGTGGATGGGGAACAGTAGATGCACCCCAGGGATCCCACCATTGGCTCTGCTCCACAGAGAGACAGTTAATGAATCAATGAAGTGGCAAAAGATGACACATTTTGGCTGGCCTTATGAATGGTCTCTGGCAGTTGGCCAAGTACCTACCTATGAATCTATACATACAGTATCTGCATATGCTGATAGCTTAATTTACTGTTCAGGTGTTGACTTACCTTGTGCCAATGGCTGTTGTGTGTGCAATAGTTGAGGGCTGCCTATGTTGGATGCACACAGTAGACAGCCTATACATGACAATTTACTGGTAGTCGTGTGTGTGTCATCCATTTTTACTGTGTGTGTAGGTGGAGAAAGGTGTCAGTCCCTAGGTGCCTACACTCAGTGTGTGTGCTATACGTTCCCTCTTTGCCAAGGCATGGGCATACTGGGCATGCCTCCGTCTGCCTACTGGGGCTGGCTCAGGGTGTTTGTGGTCTGAGTCCCTCTGTGCCTGTGGGGCCCTTGGCAATGGTGGTGGGCTGTGAGGGCCTTCACTATTCTGTCCCTGCTGCAGCTGTTTCCACAGGACCATATTGTGTAGCATGGCACACACTATGATGATGTGAGCACATGTGTCTGGAGAGTACTGCAAGGCTCCACCAGATATGTCCAAGCAACGGAACCATGATTGTAGCATCCCAAACACATGCTCTATGATGATTCTGGTTTATTCGTGTGCCTCATTATGGCATTCCTGCATGGGTGTGTGTGCATTTCTGATGGGAGTCATCATCCACGGTTCCAGTGCATAGCCAGCATCCCCCACCAGGTGGCCATTTGGGACATCCCCCCCCTGGCAAATAACTGATACAGCTGTGAGGCATGCCAGATGTGGGAGTCGTGATAGTTTCCAGGGTTGCCAGCACGCACATCCATAATAATGCCCTGGACATTGCACATGACATGGCAGTTGATGGAGGGGTATCCCTTGCAGTTTATGTAGTGCCTACCCTGCTCACTGGGTGGTGCTTGATGTGTATGTGCATGCAGTCTATTGCACCAAGTGCCTCCGGGTATTCTGCCACACCGTGCAAGAGACGCATATTGCTGGCCAACTCCTCCTGCATTCGGGGGAAGTATATGTGCTCATTGGCATGTGGTAACATGGCATCCAGGAACTGGTATAATATCCTGGATGCTGATGCCTGTGAGATCCCCATGTTATCCCCAGTTGGTCTTTGAAAGGTACCTGTAGCTAGCTTACACATACCTTCGTATCCACTGGGACGGGTTCCCCTCTGTTTGTTCTGGCTCTACAAGTTGCTGTAGGGTGTCCCTGTCCACCCTGTAACGCTCTACTATCTCCAGATCATGTAGCCCCTGGTAGGTTACCCTGGGTCTGGATACTCTCTTCCTCCTCTGGTGCCTGTGGTGGTCGTGTGCATCATCCTCCACACCACCTTCAGTCTCCAACACATGCTGGTGGATCAAAGGTATGGCAGCCCCTAACATGTACATAGTAGAAGTTCCCCGTCTGTATACACCATTGGTGCAGAGTGTATGGGAAAACACAAGTGTGTGTGAGGTGCTTTCACACTTTATAATATTGTGCTATGGAAGCTGCTGATGTAAGTGGGTGTGTATGAGCTATTCCAGCTGCTGCATGTCTTAATTATGGGTTTTGCAATGAGTACTGCAAGTGTGGGTCCTTTACTGTGGAGATTTACTTGCCTGCCTTGATTATTCTTTTGCCCATTAATTCTCTTTTAGACCTGGATCCCCTCCCATTATCAGGCATGCATCCACCTGCCATCTTTTTTGTTTTGTACTTTCCCTACCCAGTCATGGCAAAATGTGTCTTGTAGCTGATATACTGCATATCGGCTTTGTTCTGCTTTGACACTTTGCTGTTTTCTTTGCAGTACAGCCCCTCCCCTTCCCTGTTCTGCAGGAGCTGCTTGCAGCCTTGTTAGCTGTTGTCAATGTCATTTGTACTCCAATTTCACTGCTGCAGCATTTCCTTATTCCTTTCCTATATCCTTCCTGTTTCAGCTGCAATGCACGCCGCTCATACCCATTTACTGGGTTTACGCGCATTTTCATCTCCGTTTACATAAATACTCAGTTACTTTGTCTACTCTCAGCTAAGCATAGCTATGGGCAATTTGACACACCACTATCCTGCAGCTTTGCCTAGCTATGGGCAGATCGGTTTAGCAATGCTCCAATGTGCTTACAGCAATGGCGACACACTCCTCTCTTGATGTCATCTTTATTTCAAAGGCTCACCTCGGTGTTATAACATTACACTGTGAGGTGCATCCTTACACTAGTGGGGAATCTGCGATTCACTATTACTCCTCTCATTTGCATGGCATTGCCTACTAATTCCTAGCTACTGCGCATAACACTGTCACTGCCCCTTAGCAACCCTTGCGCCATGTGTATGGTGTAGCATGCCTGCCATTGACTATTATGAGGAAATCGTGATATGTGTTTCATTGTGGTTTTATTCTATATTTTTATATATTCTTTGCGATCCCCTTTGCGCACCGCTGCCCTGCGCTTCCACATCGCGATAGTGCATCTATATAAATTAAATGTTAATTTTATATTTTGTACATTTTTTTATGCCAATGGTTATACATTTAGCCATTGGTATTTATTAATATAATACATGTGTTTGGTCAGCTGTCATGGCTCCGATTTTATATTTTCAAAAATGTAAACCGTTTTCTACGGTTTACATTTTTGCATGCTTACACTATGCCTGCACCACTTCCTGAATCGCTACATACATTCATTTGCATGCTACACTGCTGCACATGGGGTAATTAGCATACAAGGCACAGGAGTTGTGCGGGCGTAGCGTACGCAGGTAGTGCACGTGGGAACAGCTCGTACCTGAATCGCTCGGCGGCCATCTTTGGTATTAGAATGCCGACGCTACGCCTGCACCTGGCGCAAGCTTCATGAATCCCAGGGATAGAGTTCTACTTTCAAGCAGCCTAGTAAGCTTTGGACTTTAGTGGCAGAATTAATCCAATGGAAAGTTTATACTGTACCTATAGCAATACCTGCAAACTTTATACATGTTTAAAAAGCTTAATATTGAAAAAACTACATACAGGTTTGCTAGGAAAAGTACAGACATTACTAGAAGAAATATAATGATTTAGAACACTATACTGCACTTAAAACAAATGCCAGCACCTCAGTAATATCTTAAACTACAGTTTTCAATAGTTTTATGCTTCATATAATCACTTCTCGGCATCATGCACATTCTCTGAAGGCCAGATAACCTGTTAGCATTCAGAAGCCATGCTTTTTCTTTGTAGTTGTGACTGAGCAAATAAACTTTCTGCAACATTTTCTTTTTTGCATAAGCTTATTTCCCTTAGTTTTAACTTATTTATTTACTTTTTGTTATATACTACCAGTAGAATTCAGAGACAGGATACTAAACAGGGTGGGCGATAACTAAAAATGGTGCTCCTTCATTCAAGAACTGGTCATAGATCACAAAGGATTCTGGGAAGGAAGAAAAATGTAACCAAATGCAGTTTTACAAGGAGAAACTTGCTTTTGCTTCCTATAGCAACTGCCTGAAATCCACAGTTGGAGAAATTATAACTTCAACAACTATCAGTAATCTATAGGTTAATGCAGGTAAAGAGAAGACACTGTGCAGCCTATGAAGCTTTGTTTACAGGGATAAATTTAGGCATTACATTTATCAGATCACAATGTTTGCAGGGAGCATTGAATTTTTTTTCCTCAAAGGGTTGCAGAGATTTGCAATCATAAACCATACACTACCAATCTGCTTTGATAAAGGATGTACACCTCAGAAAAACAACATATCTGTCAAGATATATGATCTGTGTAAACTTTTTGAAGAGAATAACCTCCCAAATAAAGATGCTCTGGGTTTCATTAACAATAATGTAGGCTTTGCATGAAGCCTACACAATTTAACCATGTTAGGGCGATGATTTGAATATGCATTCTGCTCATCATGCTTATATGTTTATAAGCATATTTTTGTGGCCTGCTAAGTGTTGATGGCCATGAAAAGGTGCAAGGAAGCATGAGCACACAGTGTAAATAGAATGGCTTGGCTGTAAGCAAACCTATCACAAGAACATGCATGGACAGCTGTTATGAAGTAAGATTACAAGAATTTAGATGCAGGCTTCATTAAATGCTAATGTACAGAGTACAATGGCAACAGTGCAGACACAAATGAGAGAGGAGAGTAAATGGAAAAAGATTCTCAGATAATGAATTCAAATGTGATTATGTCGCAAAGAAAAAATTCAAACATAAATACTTCCATATTGATGTAATAATAATTAATCCTATTCACAATTCTTGACCCATGCACATAACTAAAAATAGACATGCTAACAAAGGATGTGAGAGGAACACAAAGCATCATCGTAATAAAGGGGAGTAAATATGATACTAATGTTAATGACATGCTGAATTGAGATAACAGAAGGTACAGTGTGTGTGTGTGTGTGTGTGTGTGTGTGTGTGTGTGTGTGTGTGTGTGTGTGTGTATATATATATATATATATATATATATATATATATATATATATATATATATATATATATATATATATATATATATATATATATATATATATATATATATATATATATATATATATATATATATATATATATATATATATATATATATATATATATACATATGGGTGTATTATGTATATTAGGGTCTATTTACATTGAATATGACATGTTTATGCAGGGAATGTATGTGTGTGATAACTGACAGTGCTGCTGTATTCTCCATTTCATCATGTTTAAACAAGAAAAAAGTAACCTTAGCTGTTGTGTCATGCACATCAGAAAGTGATATGTTTTGCCATTTGTTGTCATTTGGCAACCATAGAAATAAGGTATATTACCTTGAAATATGCATTAGATAAGCATGTGTTGTATATTCATGTGCATCAAAAACAGTAGTATAACATACAAAATACACAAGTGACAAATGACATTGGGTGGCACGATGCTAGGTTAATCCTATGGCTAGGCTTGTAAAGGTCCCAGGGCCATTAGCCTAGTACACACACCTAAGAACCTATGAACAACACAGATCTGATGACATCTCACTAGTTCAAAGGTCACCATTCATGAATGGAACACATCTGCTACATAATTATTCTAGGCATACTTACAAGAAATTACAACGAACACTGCAGTAGTAGAATGTAAACAACACAGACAGACAAGAAAGTGCTCTAAGTGAGGCCTGATCACACTTTATGATTATCTTGCATAATGCCATACAGTAAGAAATGCTATATAAGTCCTCATGTCCTATGAAGCTCGACAGTGTAAAGAAACGAATTGTAGTAATATGTAAATGTTTGGATGAAGATATAAAATTCAGAGCATTCTTATTTTAAAATTAAGTAATGTCTTGTGAACAATCAATGACATGCTCAGCATTTGCATCTTGCCAGACTTGAATACACGGCAGGACAGATATTAGAAAGCTGCATATCAACCTTTGATGGATCCTAAATAGGCATACTGTGTGCAGCATGACAAACACACTTGAAAGTCTTGGAGTACTTTCCTATTGTAATGGTTATGGATCCCCAACCTTAGAGGTTGTGGCCTTAAAAATATTGCCCTCTGACTGTGCCATAACTACGTCCTTTGCCTAAGCTACTCCTGTCTGACATAGGTTTGTGACAGACAGATGTTACCAGCTTCAAATGCCTGCCTGTCATCCTACACACTCTTCAGAGCTGTGGATTGACTGTATCTGCCACAGGACATAGCAATGGAGCTTGTCACAAATAACGGAAATTAATGTGCAAAGTAATAAAGGACATTTGGTGATAATTTGTACAGTATTATTAAGGCAGAATGAAGGCAAGGAGGTAACTACATTAAGTTCATACAACTGTGAGTAGTACAATGTCAGTGTTTCTTGGCCAAGGAAGCTGTTTCTGTTGTTTTGTACAGACATTGTCCCAGAACTGTTCCACACTCTTTTTGTATTGATATACTATACAAGTCATTAGTAAATGCTTTTGCCCCAGGAGCACTCACACCATGACATTCACAGAAAAACTGCTTCTTTGCCAGGAAATTAGAAAATGAGTTTATATTTATTTTTCCAAAGTAAAAACTGAGAATAATAACTTTATGCAGTGCTGTTAATGTAACATCAATACATTCATATACTGCTGCCCTTTGTTGAAAGTGAACATTAAGATATGCAAGTCCACTGACTAATGATGTGTATGACTCACATGCGCCACAGTAGAAGGCTTACTATAGCTGTGAGACTCAACCATGCAATTATATCATACGACTGTGCTGCAATAAATGTGTATGAGATAAGAAGGATAGGGGAAGCTTCTCCCACTGTAATCATACACATTATAATAGTTGTCGATGTTGGTCATCTATAACAGCCTAAGGACACACAATACTCACAGTCACTCAGCATGGGCTTTGAACACCAAACAATGTGACTACAGAAGCAAAATGATATTGTAAAGAATAAACATGTCTTAATGCAAATGTTGCCAAAATTGTGACATACATGAAGCTGTGACATCATGTTATTGCGGCAAGGGATATGTGTGCCTATAATTTCTTTAAAATATTGTTGCTATATGTCTATTTCTCACACAACATTGCCTGCTACTAAGTATACCCAAACACACATGATGCATAATGCAGTTGTCACTGTGATGTAAGAACGGCAATCGTGCACAGTGTGTTGATAATCATGGATTTGAATGGATATCTTACTAACAGTATACAGGACATTGTCTCATTTCATTATGCCACAGGACAAGCCTCAGTATTTCTCCTAGGAAAGCCAGATTTCATCCAGTGGCATCATAATATCCAATAAAGCATTTCTGTCTGAAAAATAAACAGATATTCTTGCAAGAGGAATCTCCAGCTATATATAAGTACACAGCAGATAGCTGGGTGACAACATTGTTACCAAAGTGCACATTCACAGTCATACTGACTCAAGTGAATGTAAGGAGTAATGGCTGGATTTGAACTGCCTACCTAAAATCACAAGGTACAGAACATTGGCTGAATTGCACATGTCACACCAGATGTTGGTTTACAATTATGACAGTGCACATTTAAAGGATGACATCAGTATTTTTTAATACAGTGATGTTCTTCTAAAAAGGAAGGAAGATGGCTGAAGAGCACATTAACAGTGCACAGGTACGTGTCTTATATGCATTTGAAGACTTCCGTGCACAGCATGACATACAATCATAGTGACAGTAATCAATCATGGCTGGGTTCAAGCCTCTTGCCTATTTAACTATGCAGTCTGGAAAACACAGTATGGATACCTAGTGCCACAATATAAGTCATATTACAGCTGTGATGTAGTTCATTTTGAAAGCATGATCCAACATTTGTGTTTCCAAAACTGGGTATTGCATGGGGATAATAGAAGTTTATAGGGTAGTCCTCTGCCAGTGAAAATATGTCTCCTAGTGGAAGTGTACATAAGAGGTGTTGTCACAGAGCCAATTGTACATGACAGGAGACAGAGTCACACTATTTAAGCAATGTTTGATTTGAACTCTCTTCCTATCTGATTACAGAATCTATAGAATACAACATTAACTGTGAGCACTGCAGGAGAAGTCTGGCTTTTATAGTGATATGGTGTACTTATGAAAGGATGACCTATTCAGTGTGTTGCAGAGAAGATGTTTGTGGTAAAACTGAGATGAGGGAATCCTTGTTAAATTCTTCCAATGAATTGAATTAGATACAGCACATCTGTTCAGGAAGCTATGCCTACCTGACATTGCAGCCACATACACAAGTTCAACACTTAACCTCCTTACTATCTAGTTCCACAGTCTATAGGACATAGTATTAGCTGCATATGCCACAAAAGAAGTCTCACTTTTACAATAAAAGACTGCCCTTATGAAATGATAACCTCATCAGTTTGTTTTTTAGAGAGGAGATATGGTTCAGATTAGGGGGTCCTCCCCCTAGGTTAAATTGTTCCCCTGAGTGGAAATTAATAAAGCAAGTCTGCCCAGGAAGCTATATGTACCTAAAATTGAAAGGACACACACAAACTCCCCACTATGAAATTTGAACTTTATACATATCTAGTTATAAAAACTACAGAATACAGTATTAGTCACAAGTTCTACAGGAGAAATCTGACTTTTAAGTGGAGAGAATGCACTTATGAAAAGGATGTCTCATCAGTGTGTTGCAGCGAGGATGTCTGTGTTAGGCTTTGGGACAAATGCATGTGTCTGAATGGGCCATCGTAACAGCACTGTGCTTTCCCTTTATAATTACATACTTCTCTGCAACATCACTGTACTGTCACTAGTACATTGCATTACTGTGAGTGGCATGTACTTGTATCAAAGTATGGGGTGTCAATGACAATCACAATTGAAAAAAGTGGATTGGTAAGTAAGCATAAATGACAGCTCATACTCAGATGCTTGCAAGCTGATAGTAGCCATTTATAGTATCACTGTCAGATGTTTTGGCTCATGCTTGTTCAATGTGCATTGACAATACAGTCACTTCTTAAATATGCCAGTGCACGTCTGAATGACAGTGATGGATTATGTATGAAAATGTTTCACACCATTGTAGCAAAGCTGCAAGTGAAACCATTGGAGTGCAGGGATACATTAACAGAATGAATTAATTGAGTCAATATCAGTTTGAAAAAGGGATACCTTCATTCCAACGTTCCATTAACACATACAGAGGCTGTATAACCTATTCACATAATTTTGTTGTTCATTTTTTTAATTCTCTCCATGAAGTGCACCACTGGTAAACTCATTTTCATAGCTGATGACAAGGTATTAGTACATGTGTAATCAGATCTTGTGGTGTTGAACATAGAGTGGGAATTAGTAGTAGTCTGTTGTGCTCCATGCCAACCTGTGTGCAAATAAGCAGTATACACATTCAACCATGTCTGAATCTGATGGAATGCAACACAGATATGTGTTATGGTCATGTTGCAGGTGTCATGATTTATGCATTTTTCATAACAGTTGCAGTTCTTTAATCCTTATATGTATCATATTGAGGTAGTATGAAACACATGAGAGACCAAACATGTTATTGCTGGTGGAAACATGAGTTATATAAACAGTTCTAAATCAAGGATGTTTATTTGATGACACAGAAGGGATGGGAAGAGGTTGACGGTGACAGGAATAAACATAACAGGCATACTAAAAGTTTAGCTTATGGTTCATTTCTGCACACATTTGTGTTCTGCTACTCTTGGTTTATAATTCTAACTATTCAGGCAAGATGTGTACAAGACAGTGTTCCCAATAAGGAGCAAACACATTAATGCAACAGCATGGTAATGGCATGTTAAGAAAATGTGTAGCCAACACTTACACACAAAAGAGTCATACAAAACATTCAATAACACTTCGACATACATCTGGATTTGAATCTTGACATTATTCCAAGACAAATCTACAGACCTGCATATTATCTAACACCATCACATAAGAAATCTTACTTCACAAAGTTCAAATATGATAACAGACTGAAGCAAAGGAGAATGTATATATTAGACTTCATTGCCCTCGTGACAATATTAAAATCCCATAAAGCGTACATTGTATCCATTAGCCTAATAAATATGAAACAACAAAAAGCAATGATACAGAAGGGTGGCCAGATGCAGATATAAAGACAGTGATAGTGATACAGAAAAAATGTTATATTTTTCTGGGGCATTTTTTAACATCCTGGGGGTGGGTTAATATTATGTTTTTCCTGGTAAGTAATCTGTCATGCTATGTACAGCCAAGTGTTTCCAGCAGGATGAAAGAAGAGGTTAGAAAGTATAACCATGTTTGAGACGTAGGGAGACTAATGGTGGGTTACTAAGATATGTAGACAACACTTACATACATAATAGTAATATAAATAAAACATTAAACATGACGTTCACATATTTTGAACTTTGCTAAAAACATTTTACAAATGTGTGAAGTATGTCAATACACAACACAGGAAATGTTACTTCACAACCTTAATTTTGCTGGTTTGAATGGGCAGTCACAAAACAATAAGGCAAGGGAGAATGCAGGCATCAAGCTTTATCACAGTATTGACAATTTTAACATTACAAAAGTTTTACATTACTGCCAACAGAATAACAGATGATTCAATGCAGAACCAAGATGTGTTATGTTAAGGTGTTAGTTATGTGCCAAGATTTCCATTTTTGTCATGAAGTGATGAATATTTGGGCAACATGCTTCCTAAAAATATTTGAAATTAGAACATCATATGTAGTGTACATTCAGATCTTCATCCTGTTTAAGAGTAGATTAGCCTGACTGAACATTGCACAGTGAGGCAAAGTAGAGCAGCATGAAGGGCAGCAAAGTAAAGCAACCGAAGGGAAAAACTCACAAGATATTGCCATAAGATGCGTAGTTCCATGTCTGCTAAGTTACAGGTGCTGCTCAGTGCCTGGCATTGCGCAGATGTAGAGGAGAAAGACTGATGACACTGAAGGGGGAAGAGACATAGGGGGAGAAGGAGACAGGGACTAAACAGATTATGACAGAAACAGGATAAGGGTGGCTCAAAACAATATGTAGGCAAACGTTACACAAAAATAGGCTACTAAAACAGGCAATAACCGTGCAACATATTTCTCAATTAGAACCCTTGTAAGTATGCAAAAATCAGTGTACAAATCTATACTTTTATCTCAGCACATCGCAAAGGAACTCCTCCTCCACCCACTTTAAATCACACCAATGAAGAGACTGTGATAACTTACTGCAGCAGAATGGATACAGTGAGAGAAAGATGGAGAGAGAAATCCAAGAGTTTTGTTTATGATACATTTAGGACCAGTTTTATGGAATGTTACTCTTATGTGTTTCCTCAGAATTACTCTGTTATGCTATGTACAATAAAGTGCTTGTTATAGGGAGCAAGAAGGGGTAGGAGAGTAGAACAAAAATAAGATATAAGCAGGGTAAGGGTGGTTTATTAAGTCTACCTAATGGTGATGGAATGTTTTTTTGCAAATGCTTTCTTGCTGCAGTACTCAAATGTTATGTTAATGAAATGTTGTAAATGGAGATAAATATTGATGTTTAGACTTAAATATATGACAGGAATATAAAATATGAATTAATAATTTGGCATATGTCTGTAATTGAAAACACTGATACTATGCAAAAACATCAGTCTAAAGTCAGGGCTTATGATCTGTTACAGTAACTGTTTCAGTGTATTGCCTTTACTCTGTATTCTTACGGTGCAAGGTATTTAAGCACATTTGCATGAAGGTAATGTGACTAGTGCTAGCAATGGCAAAAACTCACCATTTTGTGTCATGGGATATGCAATGCCATTCATTATCACTTAGCACTGGTGCACAATGCCAATGTCTGCACAAATACTGAGGACAAAAACTGAAGGCTTTTTGATGGGCCATTTCTGGCCATGTGTATTGTGTGCAATCCTATTTTTTGACCACATTAAATGTGTAAAAAAAGGGGTTGATAGGACAGTGGTGAAAAAGGGGACAAGCAGTGGCTAGGACACAGGGGAAAGAATACAGGAATTTGCAGGATAGTGGAGGGAGGGAACCATAGCTATCCATAGTTTCACAACATAAATGTAGAAGGGTGCATACAATTTCATGAGTTTGGAGAGTCACCACAAAAGGGTGGGGGTGACTACAACAGAATAATGTTGTAAAGCCAAATAGATCAAGTCATGTTAAGGTGACGCATATGCAAAATGGGAAGGTACATATGAGGTGTATTTTTTTGGTGGGACAGCTGCCCTTTTTTTGAGAGTGAGGAATGTAGGGAAGGTGCTTAGGATGAGAGGGTTGGGTAGGTAGAATAGGTTAGGTAGCAGGCACCGCTATATATAAGACAGACAGGTATGGTCTAGATGCAAAACGTTAGGGGACACCATGATTGGGAATAGATAGGGGCCATCAAAGGTGCATCCGCATCCAGTATGAGAACAGTGGGAATCTAGTCCTCACCCACAGAACTGACATAACTGTCTACTGTGTCATTTTCCTGGATTGGTGCTGGATGTGGCAATATGATACAGAACCCTTTCAACTTTGCCAGTTTGGGCACATAAGGCTCTCTATATTCTGCCTTCTACTAACCATTTTTGCTCCTGACAGGTGACAAATATCATCACATTAACTACTACTGCTCCTAAATAGTTCCACTGCACCAGCAGATTGGGCAGAGCTACCTGATGCAAGGTGGAGCATGTATTGTAAGAAGTGCAGAGGCAATGCTGACATGTTGCAACCCAGATGTGCTGGGGTGTCTGTGCTGCATGCGTTGGAGTTGCCACAATGACCTGTGGAGGGTGGTCTTACTTCCTGTGCTGATGATCATTTTTTTCAGCAGCAATCAATTAAAAAAATGTATAAGAGCAACAAACAAAAATAGAGAGAGAGATGGGGTGGAGAAGACAAATTAGAGAGAGAATTTAATCAATGGCATGCTGAATTATTATTTTATTTCAGTACATAAACCGATATGAGACATAAATATGTACACCTTTGCCACATCCAGATATGATGTGAAGGCATTAATGTGTAATAAAATCAGTCACAATGGTACAACATGAGAAACAGAATCAAATTCTTGACTATGCCATATCAGATGTTTGCTTTCAAAGGTAATAATTACATTTGCAAAAATTCATTGCTGATGTTATGAAGCAGTGCAGTTAATCTCTTATAACAACTATCCTCTACAAAAATCTAATGTCTGTTTCTGTGTTTTTAACCCACATTCAATCAAGATGATATATTCATTGCCTAATGCAATAACCAGGAGCTGTTGGAGAAGGCATGTATGCTTAATATAGAAGTTAAGGTATGCCTGTTCAAGATGATATAGAGTGATGAAATGAAAATAGTTCTCTGCCTAGCATTCAGACCTGATGCATACTTACCCTGTGCCTCTCTGAGGTGAGTTAGTCTTTCTTGATGCACCTCACAGTTATCTGCTATCTCTGTTGCAGCTTTACAGTAGTGAAATAAATGAAATATATGAAAGCTTAATGAGGAACTGCATTAGCAAGCTAATTAATACCATATCATAGGTTATGAGTCAGTATACTTACACAACTGAGGTATGTTTCAGTCTTAAATTCATCCTCCTATTTGCTCAGGAGGCCCTGCTTGCACCTCTTCATGTCACTTACATGGTGACAACATTGATCATTGGTGCATGAGATACCAGTTGCACTAGAGACAACCTTGGACAAGCTATTCCAAGCTCTAGTCTAACACTGAGAACCAGTGTAATCTCCCTGCAGTGGCCTCCAGATATAGCACTTCACCAGAAGTGCTACAAAAATTCTGGACTCTTTAACACTCCACCTTTATGCTCTAAATGGAAAGTAATCTTCACCTTTGCCAATCATGTCCTCAGAAGTCAAGCAAAATATATGTCTAAATTGGCACCCATTTCAGATCTCACAGGTGACAGTCTGTGTGCAAAGCCACAAGGTTTGTCAGCTGCAAGTACACAATTGAAAGCACCGCAATGGTTTGGCACACACATTGTCACTGATTACACAAAAAAGCATGGAAGGTGTGAAATATGGCAGTGAATTCTGGCCATGTGTAATGCTTAACTTATTTATATGTGTTCTAATGTTAAACACTGAAATGCTTTATGGTGCTTGTTACAATCACTGTTGGTTGGTGGAAAAATGGTATGACTTGTGACATATTGGGCTGTTGAGACTTATACATTAGTAAGACTGAATAATACCACTTTGGAATAAAGTCCATGAGAAAAAGAAGGACAAAATGTTAAACTTTACTTGCTAACTGCCAGTACCATGTTGTGGCATATGACACTCTTACTCCCTCTGTAAAAGTATCTGTAAACTGGAATGGAATCCTGCATCAGCTGTGTTCATTTGCTAAGATCACTGCACTTACACCTTATGCAACAGGGAAAGTTACCTGACAGGTACATTTTCTTCACTGAATACTAGCCAGAATGATGATGGCCGTGGACTGGTGCCAAGCTCATTTGTCCTACAGAAGGCAGCCAAAATTAAAATCTCCACTTTTTTCCTGAAGAAGTTGTTGTCTCACTGCCGGCTGAAGCACAGATAAAAAATGCATTATTAAAAAATAGGAAAAAGCAAAGGAAAAGGAAATCTCTGAAAGGGTATATGTAGAAATGACTGGAGCAAGAAGAGTATTATAGTGACACATACATCCTTCGCATGTCTCCTTGCCACATCAAAGTTTTAATTTCTGGAAAACATTATCAGGACTTTAGGTAATGTCAAATAATGGAATTTGGAATAGACAACATCTCAGATGTTGTTAGCAATACTGAGAATAGTAACATTTCAAACAACATAATGGTATAACAGAATGTGTGTCAATATATATTCACACCTTTCTGTAAAATTATTTGGAAACCTTGTATCAGCTGTCCTTTTTTTTTTCTAAAGAAGGAAGCCAAAATTAACTTTTTCTTTAGGAAATAAACAAGGTGTTCACACTGTCAAGTCTAGTGCATATGCAAAAGGCTTAAAAAAAGAAAAAAAATACATTGTATTGCAGAGTAACACATTTAACAGATATATGTAATAAGAAACATGATTGTAACACCGTTAGAGTGATGCATTTATCCTTTTCACATCTGCTTGCAGAATTACATATGGCATTTAGGTTGCACATCATCAGGATTTGATATAATGGCAATTATTCTGTAAGGGGACACACAGAGAATGACAGGAGGTCATTCTTGCCACAGTAAAAACAACTACTCATGACATCAAAGTTTATAGTATACTGATAAATGTCATGATGAATACTTGTGAGATATGGATGAGTTCTCCAGCATAGATGACACAGATGTCCACATTACTGATGTCACTGTTTTTGTGTTAGCATGCTCTAAAAAATGTCATGTCTCAACATCCATAGTCCATATTGTTATTAATAAAGAAATGAGGTGAGTTTACTACAACACCTTACGTAACATCAATTCACAGAGCATGCAGGTAAGATTTTTATCATGTATCACAGACTTTAGCCTGTTTATTTCATATACAACATTGGATGTCCATTTTTATTCCTTATCCAGTCATAAATAATATATGTAAACTGGATGTGAACCCTGCATTATGTGACCTTTTCACTAAGCTCACTTTACTTACACCTTGTGCCACAGAGATAGCTGAGATGTGGAATTTATTCACTGAGTACTATCCAAGTGTTGATGGCCATACACCAGCACCAGGTGCGTTTATGCCACAGATGGTGGCCCAAATTATAATTTGCACTTTTTTCATTTGGACCACTGCCAATCAATAGTATGCAATGCCAAATGACATGCAAACAATAAAGAAAAAAATACATAAATCGAAGAAACATTATGAAACAGTTAAAATGTACAGTTCTTATGTTTCACCAGCTTTGTTGACGTGTAATAGGGGCACATGTTCATTAAACATCAATATGTTCACACAAACAGTACTGTCTCTGGATCTGAACCCTATGACACCAGGGCATTCATAGCATACACTGAGATTATTACCAGTATTTGCCACAGACAACTATATGCTATGAAGAAAAAAAAGTAGGTTACATATACTCAAGATGTGGCATTACAGGTGCAACACAAACAAGTTCTGAAAGCTGTCCTTTGTAATTTGTAGCTAGATGTGTGGATGACTGAGATATAGATGACAGTTAAGATAATCTTTCTTCTAAAGATATAATATAATAATTAGCAACACTGATTTTCTTTTCTTCTTTTTATTTTGTGTACATCATTCCCTATTCTATGCTTCCCTGAAAAGACTGTTATGTGACTTACCTTGCTTTTGATATCTGTTTCAATGAGTACTATACTTCCTTAGAATTGCAGACAAATGTTACTCAGAGGCACAAACTTTGGTCATACTCAGTTCAAACAAATGTTAATACAAATGTTAGGAATGTTGTTCTCCTAAGTCAGTCAATGTACTCAGATGTTCTTTTCTTTCCCCCTGACACATCCTTAGTAAGTGTACATCAAATGTGATTAACTGGGAAATGCTGATTGTTCTTAATACTCATCCTTACATTGCTAGGGCATGTGCATGCAATCATTTAGGTCCTTACACCAGGTTTACCTACCCTACACTTAGTGCAGACTGTGTAATTCATTAATGTTAATGAGTTCACACCTCACTTGCATATTCACAGTGCTGAGATGGTTGTATCTTCAATGTATAAAGGTAATCATGCAGGCAAGAAACTTGTATCATAGTAGGGGATACTGTTTGGATCCAATGAGCACAGTACAGCTATTTTCTTTAAAAAAAATAATTTCCAATTTAACAACTGGATTGCTGTAAATGCATGTCGCTGTAGTTTTTCAAAAATAATTATTTTAACCTTACATATGTATTGCATTTCCCAGTACATCTCTTGGTTTACTATCTGAATATTTTCACTAGCTGTTGGCATATCCATGTAGATCACATATTTTTTCGCCATTAAAAATGTTTCTAAAGAATGTTACCTGACATTTAATGGAAAGTTTAATCTGGGAAGCTGACCATTTAGTGCAGAACAGTGTTTAATTACTTATTAACATGGTCAGGGGTATTGGCATTATTAACATACATATTTTTAAACATGTGATGTATACCTGGTTGCCCTCAATGGAAGTGGATATCCAACAAAAAATATCTATTTTTTCTTGAAAGGTGTACATTATTTTTGCTAATGCTGCAATGTACTACAGAGTTACACAAATGCTTGCCCTCTTAACAATGTTTTTTTTTAATTTCTTTCTTATTTTGGGGGGAGGGGTCTATATTAAGTTTTGTGTACTCATATGGAACCTTACTTTTTCATTTATTTTGTGCACGATGGATGTATAAATTCATAGACATTTGTTTTATTAACAATCATTTTCGGGTTGCTTATGTATTTTTTTTCCTTTTATGTTTCCTTTCATACAGGGCAATAGCACCCAAGACATATGCACCTTATAAACTTCCATACAGTGATGCAGAGAAATAAGTCATTATTGAGGCACTATGGTGCCATAGATCATTTGTCTGAGTGAGAGGCAGAGGTGACAATTCCTCCCATGACTGTATCTGAGAACATGTGGTCAATAAAGACAATAAAGTCAGAGGTCATGGAGGTACATATTCAAAAATAAGAAAAAGGACCAGTGATATAATCACATAGGTAAGACCAAAGGCAACTGCAAATGCCCTGGAATGTATGGCCATGGAGGCTGTCCTGCTACTGAACCACCACTGACTGAAACAGAGGAGCGCCTATCCACTGTCAAAGATCCAAACAGCTCAGCACTGGGCTCACACAGAATCATTGATGTTGGGGCTCATGTGGAAGGCAACCTAAGTGTGTCTACTGCAGAACTTCCACATACGCAATACAATTAATGAACTCTCATTATAGATATATACACACATACACACGCACACACACACACACACACACACACACACACACACACACACACACACACACACACACACACACACACACACACACACATATCCATTATATATCCATCACGCACACACACACACACACACACACACATATATATATATATATATATATATATATATATATATATATATATATATACATACATATACATATATAAAGAAAGAGAGCCAGCAAAAAAGGTGAGATCGAAGAGACATTAAGGGAGGAAGTTAATTGAACAGTAAACATTTGTATGAGGTGTGTCTTATTCTGCAGCTATAAAAGGAATTGTTTTCTGATTCTTGTGTCATTTGCTTTGTGATGCTTATCATCCATGTTTTCTTTTCTTTTCTTATATGTAGGCTCATCTCAATATCATTTTGCATAACCACCTGCATATAGTAAGCCCAGATGTAGTACCTAACTTTTGGTTAAAAGTATTAACATCTTTGCACAAAGATTCAGCCATGAGTAAGAACTATTTATATGCACACCCCAAACCGACACCAACCTGGCTAATAACAGGAAAAACAATCCTCCTACCTAAGAGTGAACCTGCAAGCTACCCTAAACATTGTAGACCAATAACTTGCCTTCCAATGACATATAAACTATATAAGGGAATTGGTGCTTACAGAGTTTATAGTCATTTAGAAAAAAAACTCAATTATGGCAGTAGAACAAAAGGGCAATAAAAGAAAGTCATATGGAAAAAAGGATCATTTGTTGTTAAAGTCATCATGGAGAACTGTAAAAAGGGGAAGAATCTAAGTATGGCATGGTTTGACTACAAAAAAGCATTGCTAGTATCCCACATTCATGGATAAAAGAGTGCTTAAAAATGTACAACATACAACTTACAATGACTGACTACATTATAGTGACCATGAAAGAGTGGCAGAACACTTTGCAATTAAGCCATGATAAAGGACAAATTATTATCCCAGGGAATACAAATTCAAAGGGGGATATTGCAGGGTGACTCTCTGTCACCATTACTATTCTGCCTTGCCCTTAACCCATTAAGCTGTTTACTTAGCTTAGGCCGTGGCTATAATTTGGCTCCTAGAAAACAATAAAGTGTAAAGACTTCTCATTGTGTCTTTGTTGGCAATTTAAAACTGTATAGCTCATCAGATGAGGAACTGAAAGCACAATTGCATGTTGTCAAAATGTTTTCAGATGATATAAGAATGTCATTTGGTCATGATAAATGTGCAAAATCAACCTTTAAAGCAGGAAAACTGCCTCACCAGAAAAACATCAGTTTGGAACAAGAATCTGATAAAAAAGAACTTGAGCAAGAGGGGTGCATAAATATTTGGGAATTGATGAAGAATCAACAACAAAACATGAACAAATGTGAATAAAACTTCGAAAGGATTCTTTTAAAAGACTTAATTAATCCTGAAAGCAGCAATGATATCTAGGAACAAAATCCAAGCTATAAACTAATTTCCTCTTCCTGTCTTAACTTGGAGTTTTGGAGTGATTGACTGGCCCCAAAACATGTTGGATAGATTATCTAGGAAAACAAGAAAGATGTTTCATGCTCACCAAATGATTTAAAAAAATCAGTGTATACCAAGATTATACTCCCCGTTCCAAAGGAGGGATGGGCCTCCTTGAAATTGATTACATGTATAGATCTACAATCGTGGGACTCCACACATATCTACTGACCTCACAAGACCCAAATGTAGCGGAAGTTTTGAAACATGAGGAGAATGTCTAAGATGACCTCTCTGGTTAATCTAGCAGAAGCATATTGGAGTGAAATAGGAATGGAAATCAAATCAGAAGTAGATAAAAATCAGGCAGCAACTGAATGTGTCAAAAAACAAAAGAAAGAATATAAGGTGAAGGACCAGATGAGAAGGCAAGAAATTTGGAAACACACTGGTTTACAAAATCCATTGAACATGTGGGAGAAATAGACAAATGCAGGTTTTGTAAAACTGAACTGGAAACAGTTGCACACCTCATTGTTGGTTATGACATACTAATGGCAGTAGGACTGTATACTGAAAGGCATAATAACAAGGCAAGCCTGCTGCACTGGAAATTGTGCAAACATTATGGTATTGAAGTGGCTGAAAAACACTGGAAACATGAGCCACAAGGCATCATAGAAAATTATGAAGTTTATATCACATGGGATCACCCATTTCCGACAGTTCACAAGATAGATGCTAGAAAACCAGATATAGTGGTCCATGAAAAGAAGACAAAAGTAGCACTGATCATTGAAATCACCACACCCAGTTACTACAGCGTGTTGCATACAAGGAGACACAAAGTCATAAAATATCAGGATCTGCAGGCAGAAATAAGAGCAGTGTGGAAGAAAGATACCCAGACTGTTCCAATAGTAGTAGGAGCAACTGGTCTTATAAATCTACAATTGTATTTAGATATGTTACCAATCCATGTAACCCCATACGAATTGCAGA
>NC_056730.1:832271663-832306663 GCF_019279795.1 Protopterus annectens | reverse complement strand
ACCTATTTTTTATAGACAATAACATATTCACTTTACTTATATTTGTTTTAATATTGCTTATAAGAATTTTTTTATAAATCATTGCTGCTGTTTTCTACAATTATGTGTAACAGCAAGCCCTAACTATTTGTTTATATTTATATCCTATTTAAATCTACTTTTCATTTCTATCAAATGTTTTAATTCAGATTTAATTAATAAAGTGCTATTTTTATTCAGATTGAACCTTAGACCTGACATCAATTCAAAATATTTTAATTATTATTTTATATTTATTAGTGAACTCATTATTGCCTATTAATAGTATAGCATCTGTAAATAATTGAATTTTGGAAGCATATCAATCTCTAATGTTAAATCTTACTACATAATTGTTAACTTTTACTTACTTAACTTGAGGTTCAATATAAACAAATAGCAACTTTGTTTTGTGCCCTTGCATATCTTTGCTGATTGAGAAATAAAAGATTTTAGTTTAAAATATGAGAAAACAACTTTCCTACACACACACACACACACACACACACACACACACACACACACACACACACACACAAACACATATATATAATATATATATATATATATATATATATATATATATATATATATATATATATAGTGTCTGTGTGTGAATTTGTATATAGATGATTAATAAGAGGTATACAATTACTTAAATGTTTATGTTTGTCTGATGCATTATTTAAATAAGACCAGTCTAGGGCATCAGAGGCTTTATCTAGATTCATTTTAACTATAGATAGTTCTTGTTTATTGCTATTAGCATAATCAGTTAGAGTAATTATTAGTTTAATGTTATCCTTTGTTTGCCTATTTAATATAAAGCCAGTTTGATCTTTCTCTACTACTGTAAGTAGTATATTTTAGTCAACTGGCATACACATTTTGTAATCAACATTTAGTAATGATATAAGTTCATAAGAAAAGCATAGGGTTGAATCCTTATCCTGTTTTAATAAAGGACAAATATTTTACATTTCTATGATGGAGGTGTGTTAAATATAGTTTTGATTTCTGTGAATGCTTTCTGTAAAAGAAATAAACATTGTAAGGTAATACTTATATAATTCAGCAATGATGTCATCCTTATTTGGAGCTTTATTTTCCTTCAGCATTTTAATTTTCCTTTTTTATTTCTGTTATAGAGACTTTTTTTAATTTTTATTTGTTCTGAAAATAGCTTTCATACTTAAAAAGTTAATTCCTTTTTCATTTTCAACACTGCTAATATGTGCATTCATTTCCTTATTGTGTTTTTAAAAAGTCCAGAATTTCTTTCACATTCATATATTTAATATTACTACCATGGATAATATACTATCGATATGACTAGTTTTGTTATCATTTTGGATTTAAAAGCTCATTTATGTAAGCCTTTAGGAGTTAGAGAATAAGAAAGTAATCTGACTTTTTCTAATTCAATAAAGGTTTTTAAAAAATTGATATAAGCCTTATGTATAGGATCTTCTAAAACTCTACATGCGTGTTTTTTTTTATGTCTAATATTAGGCTTATTTTCCTTTTTGTATTTTTACCTTTGTTTTGTCTATCTTTCCTATCAGTTCCAATAAGTTTTTATTGCATTGCTTTCTGTTGTAGTACCAAGTAGAGACTTTGCCATATAAATTGACACAGTTACAGGTAATTGATGCATTGGTGGGTGAGTGGCTTTAGTCCCAAATGGTAATATCATAGAGAGTTTCATTATAAATTGTATTGTGTGAGGCCTAAGAACCTTTTTCAGAGATTCTTCCCCTTTTCTCCAATGTGATGTTACTATGGAGTTAGCATATAATTTAGTGGAATGTGGAGGCTTGCTCCTCTCCAAAGCAATATTTTTGCATTTTTTTAGCACTTTCAACTTACCAATTTTGATATTCATTTTTCATAAGCCAGTGTGTTGAATGATAGTGTGTCAATCATTCATAGGTAAACCATATAAATATTTTTTCAACGGGTCCCATGGGATGATATCAGAAGCTTCTACATTATTAATGAAACCTAAGAACAATTGTGTTTCTGCTAGACACCACTCTGTTAAATCTTTTAAGTTTGTTATATACAATGGAAGCCTGTGAAAATAGGTCAATTTTCTTTGATATATTATTACTATATATGTGCTTGCACTTTAATCTGAAAAACATGTTAACACAGTTACCTTTTTATACTTGAAACCAATCTTTTGAAATATATACTGTCATCTGTTGATTGTGTTCTAAATATATGAGTAATAAATGTGAAACAAAGAATTTATTCAGAAACATTATTAACAGCTATAAGATTAAGTAAGTCAATAAAGTGTACTAAAACTCGAATGTTGAAATTCTAGGTTTGCAAACTGAACTAGTATTATTTACTTTAGGTATACAGTTAATGTCTCTTGCAATTATTAAAGTTCGGCTTAGATTCAAAGTTAAAATTTCCAGATTTTTCCTAGACAGCTTAGACCCATTTCTAAGAAACTAGGACATATTTGCTAAGGTTGCAATTCTCTTTTGATAGTCAATAATGACCACCACCATCACAACTTTATCTTCACTTTATGAGCCAATAACCTTTGGCATTCTACTAGAACTTTTCCATAAGATTGTTGGTTACTATTTCTTTTATTTAAGCCTAAAACTTGTTTGCACAATACATTCCTTCATATTTAATCTATTAATATGATCTTGCAATAAATGAGTTTATTGTAAAAATCCACTTATCCTTTATGCCTTTTAAAAAAACTGCTTTGCTTATTGTCTCCTCCATTTAAACATCATACAAAGAGTCAATGGTGCAACAGGTAGCTCACTTACCTTTGGGCCAAAGGGTGTGGGTTCTCTTCCCAAATGAAGTAGATTGATAATGAGGGTGCTCTTACTGTGTGTGTGTGGTTTTTCAGATGAGATGTTAAACAAGGGCCCCATCTGCTTGAGTTGGTGGTAGCTCAGGTGGATGTAAAAGATTAGGAAACTTCCCTGATACTTTAGATACATTTCCCCTAGTTGTATAAGTACTCCTCAGGTCTTCCCTAAAAAGACACTGCCAGCCTAGTGAGACTAATCCAGTTAACAAAAGGATAAATAAATAAAAAATAAATATCTTAAATAAGACATCTTACATCAGTCATATGTGTATTGCTATTACTAATTGCTATTTTATGATCTATATAATAACCCAGATCCTTAAAATAACTGTTGTATAAAAAATATGAAAACAATTTCAAATATTGCTGGAAAGCTCATCATAATTGATATATATATATATATATACAAATATATAAAGAGTTCATAGCTTCATATGTAAATACTAGGTTAACTGCCCTTACAGGCAATTTGAAACCTAGCCAGTTTCCCTTTTTTGTGCTTGAAATAACCTATCGCATTTGGTTATTGATTGACCTTACCCCATCCCATGGTCAATAATGAGAATAACTGGGATCATATCATAAATAATTTGATGGGACCCATGCATTAGATAAAGCATTTAGGAGCTGCATCTGCCCATTAGTAGTAAAGGGGCAGTTATGTGGTAAAACTTTTGTTTCCCATCCATAGATCTAAGTTGTGCTTGAAAATGGACAGGGATGAGCTTTGTTTTATGTAGCTAGGGAATCTGTTCCATAGCAGTAGTATCCTGTGTGAAATATACATGTCCCCTCCAAACTGTTCCATTGCTATTGCAGAAGAGGTTTAGATCCCTAGACTAAGCATTTCCGATGCCATTTGACTTGCTGATGTGTTGTAACTCCATCAGTAATGGGTTGGAGGATGCCTTATATGCCAGACTCAGATCACCACCAGACTCAGGTCACCTCCTAGCAGTGGGTAGAACACTGAGTATAATGACAGGGCTTTGAGTCTGTCCATGCAGGACTCATTATTTAGGCCTTGTATCCTTTTAGTGAGGTATCTCTAGCGGGGCTCCAGTTGTTGTATGTGCCTGGACAGATACAGGAGAAAAGGAGACTTAATGGAAGTGAATATCCTGGCTTGAATGATTCAGTCTCCCTCAACAGCATTTTAAAATTATGTTCTTCTAAGCTCTAATTGAAGAAAATGTTGTCAATTTTTAGTATATTTTAACCCACCTGTTTTTAAACACTGAGTATATTAATTAAAAGGAATTTTTAATGTACAATTGATTGTAGTACAATTATATGAGTTATGTCTTACATTTTCTATTTAACTAATGAATTATCACAACTAATTGGGATGCCTTTTTATTACTGGGTACACTTTGTCACACTATCTGTTGTAGTATTGTATTTAAATATTCCTACATGGTTGTGCATTAGTTCTGATGAAGTCTTTTTTTTTCAAATAATTTTTTTATTTTCCAAATAATATAATGTTTAACAATACAATCATCAATAAACAAGTATTATAAACCTTTATATGCACTATGTACAACTGACCTGAACAAAGGAGGGAAAACATTCATAAAATATATGAAATTAGTAACAAAAATTTATAATATTCAATTAATAAAGTATAAAGTTACACATTAATTATTTAGGGTTTATTTTTAATGTCTCAATAAGAGTTAAAATTTTTCCCAAGGATTGTTTGTCCATGTTTTAGGTGAAATTCTTGATTCCTTCACCTTGATTTCTAATGTCGCTGTTTCTTCCATCAATCTCAAGAATTCTTCCAGAGTAAGTTCTTGTGTAGGCTTCCACTTTCTAGTTATACATTTCCTTGCTACGCTAGTATGGACCAAAGTAGGTATAGATCCTTTTTATTCATTCCAATAGTATCATTAACATTTAAGAAGACTAAAGATTTTGTTAAAATAAAGGTATCTGTGAATATAGCTTGGAGAAAAATGATAATTTCTTCCCAGAATTTTTTTTTATATTAATACAATCAAAACATATATGAGACCAATCAGCTTTACAGTTTAAAGAACATCTCCAACAAATGGATTTATCGAGTGAATCGAATTTGGCTAGTTTATCAGGTGTAATAAATGCCCTGTGAATATATTTCCATGCAAATATTTTCTATACTTGTAAATTAAATGTTAAGTTAACAGAAAATAAAAGATTTGTTTTACTCTCAACTGATAGATTAGTGTGACATCCTTTTGCTATGAAATTCCAATATCTTGCATTAGGGTTAGTTTATATGTTATCAATATTTTGTGTAATTTTGAAATTAGATTCGTCCAATTATAATTGTCGTAAATAACTTCAGATATTAGACTTATCAAATTTGGACTAGTTTTATAAGGAGAATTAATAATTTTACTATTAAGATCCTTAACATATGATAATATGCTTTGTAGTATCAACCAACCTGCTGATGGAATGTCATATTTTTTCTGAATTTGTTGAATGTCTAATACTACTTGATTCTCTATACAAGGTTGCCAAGAAGTGAAGTTTTTCCTCTCCCATCTAGTTAAAATAACATTATGAATTTTATTGAAGAAATTCTTTGTAGAGCTAAAGGGTATTATCAAGTCTAGCCAAACCTTAATATCCATGTTACTATATATAAATCTTCTGAATAAATTGTAAATATTATTTATATAATTTAAGTTTGTTGATTTTGTTATATTATATTGAATATTAACAGTCAATATGTGCCACATCCTATTATTTTGTACACTTAATATAAAATTTTTAATTATTTTATTTTCATTTAGAAAAATAATAGTGTGCAATGTTTTCCATGTTGAAGAATAATTAGGATCTATCCATTTAATGATAGTTCTTAATATGGAAGCTTTTATGTATGATTCTAGATCTGGAAGTTTAATTCCACCCATTTCCCAAGCTCTAATATGATGTGTATAGGCTATTCTATTTATTTTTGGATACCAAAGAAAGTTTAATAAAATTTTATTTCTTTCTTTCTGATGAAGTCTTAATGACAAAAGTGCTAAACTCAATGTAAGAAATGGAGAGACCTGTTAAAGCCTTTATTTTACTCTGGTTCATGGTGGTTAACTGGATAGACAGGTCTACTTTTGGAGCATCATATTCAATGACTGGTCTAATGAGGGCTGAGTAAAGGGGAAAAATGACATCACTAGATTTAGACACAATCCCTCTGTTTCTAAGTTGTGTAATATAGAAGGATTTTTTACAACAATAGACACATGGTCAAATGTTATGCCACTGTCCACATCATCATCATCTTTTGGCTGTTCCCATTAGGGGTCACCACAGCAGATCATCTGTTTCCATTTCTTCCTGTCCTCTGCATCTTGCTCTGTCACACCAACCACCTGCATGTCCTCTCTCACCACATCCATAAACCTTATCTTAGGCCTTCCTCTTTTCCTGTTACCTGGTAGCTTCATCCTTAGCATCTTTTTCCCAATATACTCAGCATCCCTCCTGAGCACATGTCCAAACCAATGTAATCTTGCCTCTCTGGCTTTGTCTCCAAACCTTCCAACCTGAGTTGACCCTCTAATATACTTATTCCTAATTCTGTCCACCCTCGTCCCACCAAGTGCAAATCTTAACATCTTCAGCTCTGCCACATCCAGCCCTAACACCTACCTTTTTGTCAATGCCACTGTCTCCAACCCATATAACATAGCTGGTCTCATTACCCTCTTGTAGACCTTCCCTTTCACTCTTACTGGTACTCGTCTGTCACAAATCACTCCTGACACTCTTCTCCACCTACTCCATCCTGCTTGTACTCTCTTCTTCACCTCTCTTCCACACTCACCATTACTTTAAACTATTGATACCAAGTATTTAAACTCATCCACCTTCACCACCTCTACTCCTTGAATCCTTACCATTCCTCTATCCTCCCTCTCATTCACACACATATATTCTGTCTTAGTCTTGCTGACCTTCATTCCTCTTCTCTCTAGAGCATATCTCCATTTCTCCAGGGTCTCCTCCACCTGTTCCCTACTCTCACTACAGATCACAATGTCATTTGCAAACATCATAGTCCATGGGGACTCTTGTCTGATCTCGTCTGTCAACCTGTCCATCACCATTGCAAATAAGAAAGGGCTCAGAGCTGATCCTTGATGTAATACCACCTCCACCTTAAATGCATCCGTCACTCCCACCGCAGACCTCACCTCTGTCACACTACCCTCGTACATATCCTGTACCACTCTTACATACTTCTCTGACACTCCCGACTTCCTCATACAATACCACAACTCCTCTCTAGGCACCCTGTTATATGCTTTCTCTAAATCTTCAAAAACACAATGCAACTCCTTCTGATCTTCTCTGTACATCTTCATCAACACTCTCAGAGCAAACATCACATCTGTAGTGCTCTTTCCCGGCATGAAACCATACTGCTGATCACTAATCATCATGTCCCTTCTTAACTTAGCTTCCACTACTCTTTCCTATAATTTCATGCTGTGACTTATCAATTTAAACCCTCTGTAGTTACTACAGCTCTGCACACCACCCTTATTCTTAAAAATCGGTACCAAAACACTTTTTCTCCATTCCTCAGGCATCCGCTCACTTTCCAAAATTTCATTAAACAATCTGGTTAAAAACTCCACTGCCATTTCACCTAAATGACTCCATACTTCCACAGGTATGTCATTTGGACAAACAGCCTTTCCATTCTTCATCCTCTTCATAGCTATCCTTACTTCCTCCTTGCTAATCCATTGCACTTCATGATTCACTATTTGCACATCATCCAACCTTCTCTCCCTCTCATTTTCTTCATTCATCAGCCCCTCAATGTACTCTTTCCATCTCCTCAACACACTCTCCTCGCTTGTAAGTATGTTTCCCTCATTATCCTTTATCACCTTTACCTGCTGCACATCTTTCCTAGCTTGGTCCCTCTGTCTAGCCAATAGGTACAGGTCCTTTTCTCCCTCCTTAGTGTCCAGCCTTTCATACAACTCTTCATATGCCTTATCCTTAGCCTTCACCACCTCTCTCTCTTTGCCATGCACCTCATCTCCTTATACTCCTGTCTACTTTCTTCATCTCTCTGACAATCCCACTTCTTCTTTACCAACCTCTTTCTCTGTATACTCTCCTGTACTTTCTCATTCCACCACCAGGTCTCCTTGTCATCCTTCCTCTGTCTAGATATCATACCAAGCAACTTTCTAGCCGTCTCCCTTACTAGCTCTGCTGTAGTTACCCAGCTATTTGGTAACTCTTCACTGCCACTCAGTGTCTGTCTTAACTCTTCCCTGAACTCCACCTCACAATTACCCTTTTTCAATTTCCACCATTTAATCCTTTGTGCTGCCCTCACACTCCTCCTCCTCTTCTTGATCACCAACATCATCTTACAAACCATCATCCTATGCTGCCTAACTACACTTTCCCTAGTCACCACTTTACAGTCTTCAATCTCTTTCAAACTGGCCCTCCTACATAGCATATAATACACCTGTGTGCATCTTCCTCTACTCTTGTATGTCACCCTATGCTCCTCCCTCTTGGTAAAATACGTATTCACCACTGCCATGTCCATCCTTTTCACAAAATCCACTACCATTTGACCTTCTGCATTCCTTTGTTTAACACCATACTTACCCATCACTTCCTCATCCGCTCTGTTCCCTTCACCAACATGCCAATTGAAATCTGCTCCAATCACCACTTTCTCACTCTTGGGTACAGTCATCATGACTTCATCCAACTCACTCCAAACGTTTTCTTTCTCGTCCATCGCACACCCAACATGTGGAGCATATGCACTAACAACATTCATCATTACACCATCAATTTCCAGCTTCATAAACATCACTCTATCAGACACTCTTTTTACCTCCAAAACACTCTTAGCATACTGCTCCTTCAGGATAACTCCTACGCCATTTCTCCTCCCATCCACACCATGATAAAACAATTTGAACCCACCTCCAATACACCTAGCCTTACTCCCCTTCCATCTGGTCTCTTGCACACACAATATACCAACCTTCCTTCTGTCCATCATATCACTAGCCACATAAGTTCCCAAATCCCAAACAACAGGGTAAACAATTAGGGGTGTACTGTCAGACCAGTAGTTCCCTGGGGTAGATGACTTTCCAAAGGATGTAATAATGCATTTTCTGGCATTTCGTTTCAGACCATCCCCAGGATTCAAGAAGCTCGGCGCAAGGACGGTATTAACCTTGCTCTGAGCATCCTCACTACAGATGGTGCAGCAGCGCCATATGAATATGTATGAGGGCGTGCCACCGCATCCTCGACATGCACAGGAAATGTGTGCGAATGCAGGGGGCTTGTGCAAGTGCTCTACGGAGGTGCAAACATGCCCCAACAGTTGCACAACCTACTATGCATACTAATAGAGCCCGCCTCTAATAGTAAGTTAGTAATTCAGTGTCAGTGGATAACGAAATGTATGCTAAGCATACAAGAGTGTCTACGAACAGTGAAATAAAATCAAAGTAGTAAACACACAAGCACATAGTGGAATGTTGAGCTCTGTCCCTAGAACTATCACAATTAGATTCCCCGTGTCCCTATTATACATTTGAATTGCTGAAATATCGAAGGTGTAAGCAAAGCGCAGCATGTTTGCGTGTTGCTGCCCTCTGCCGAGCGTCATTTACACATCAAAGTCATTTAAATAGAGAAAAACATGTGGCATCAACGTAAATGTCAATAGTGTAGTGTTAAGAGCATCCGCCCAATGAACAGGCATTCATGGTTCGAGCCCAAGAATAGCACATATCATTTTCCATGTGGAATGAATGTCATTTTGCTGTAAAACCGGCATAAGAGTATCGCATGAGATATCTAACTAAATGTCATTCAATCAAAGTGGCACTGTCATAATGACTAAAGCACTAATTAGCAGGTGTAAGCACAAATAAGCAGCAGTAAACGTATATAAGTACCAGTAAGCAAGTCTGAGTGTGCTTGCGTTGGTCTAAGCAGTGCCCAGCACAGGAATTGTATATAAGTAAGTTTGTTCTTCTTTCAGCATTTCCCGGTTAGGGGTCACCACAGTGGAACTCTGGTCCGCTAATGATTGGCAGTAGATTTTTTTACGGGTGCCAAGGTGCCAGCTCAATGCCCAACCTTCAACGAAGGCATGCCCATTCTACGCATGTCTTTCAAATGCCACTCAATCGCAGGGAGGACATGCAGATTCCACACAGAAGGCGCTCCCAGCATGAATCCAACAGGAGAACCTCTTGCTGTGAGGCAACAATGCTACCTCTGCAGCACCGCGGCTTAAATGTATATAAGTATGTACAGATATACAATATATATATATATATATATATATATATATATATATATATATATATATATATATTTATATAGATTATATATATATATATATATATATATATATATATATATATATATAGATAGATAGATATAGATATATATACACATATATATATATATATATATATATATATATATATATATATATATATATATATATATATATATATATATATATATATATATATATGAAGAAAGAACGATGCAACAATAAAGCATACAAAAGGAATGAGAAGGGAATTAACAGCAACCCCAGTATTATATAGCGCTGTCAGCGTATGTCATATCAAGCTGGGCAGGAGTGAGCAAAGGACTGCTACTCACACCACAGGCAGGATATTATGAGTGGGAATAACATTGTTGATCTGCTAAGTCTACTTTACACACAGAGGGTAGTCCCTGGTGGGACAACCAAAAAATTGATATGCTATTTGGCCATCCAACCATTACACAAGCACAGGAAGGTATGTTCAAGGACTAAATGGTGGGAGAGCCTGAGAATACATGGGTTGGGACAACATACATGTAGGGCTAATAACGCTCGGGAGAGGGCAATGTGTGGAGGTGTGCCATGGCTGCGATAGCAACTGGATAATGGATGGTATGCGTGTATGTTGAACTTGGGTGGGGTGGAGGAACTATGGGTATGAAATTATGGGTCCAGGGATGCCAGGGTTAGATGGGCTGGTTCTAATTGGACCGCCCCGTGGAGGTCAGTGAGTTCGTTATAAGTATATATGCATACACACATGCAGGCATCTATATGTAGAAATACATTCTCTGTAAAACATTCATTCCATTTGCAGATATAAATAACATGAATATGCCCTTACAAACCTCGACAGTAGATAGAATAATAGGTTGTGCATAAGGGGGAAGGGACAAAACTGCTAAAACGCAGAAGTGTGTACAATGTCCGAAGTCAGAGCCATGGGTATATGGGTATATATGTAAAAATGAAGCAGCACAGCAATAGTGTATTGGTAAGAGCAACCGCCTAATGAACAGACATTCCCATTCCGAATCCCACTGCATCACATACCATTTACCATTGGAAATCTGTACATGAACATATTGCAACATCTGTCCACTGTATAACTTGTAAAACAACAATTAAAAGTTAACTGGAGTGAAGTCTCAGTGTCATAATGAATAACGCACTAGTAAGGCATATATAAACACCAGTAAGCATGTGTAAGTGCATTTGCGTGGGGTATGCATTGCTTTACAGACACTCACACACACACACACACACACACACACACACACACACACACACACACACACACACACACACACACACATATATATATATATATATATATATATATATATATATATATATATATATATATATATATATATATATATATATATATATATATGTGTGTGTGTGTGTGTGTGTGTGTGTGTGTGTGTGCACGTAGATATACACAGATATACAGCTATGATAGGAAACAGCACAGAAGAATGACATATGTTCACAGGCTATGGCAATGGAAGTGAGGGGCCCAAGCAAGAAACAAGAAACATGTAGCATGCCCTTCCACTCCCCCCCAGCCGGACATGGGAAACATACACACAAACCCACAAAAAATGTAAATAGTCTACTGCTCCCCAGACCACAAGCAGGATACAACTGGGGGGGGTACACAGTGCACTAATCTTGGAACACAGACAGGAGCGTCCCTTGCAGGACACCCCAAAAATTTACAAGACCAAAAGAAGGTGATACACTGACCATTTTGGCTGGGGTGTATACATACCCTGAATACAAGGGTGGGAAAGCCTGATGACCCATAGGTCGAGACAATTGTATGACATGGGTCCCGTGAAGTGGAGAGTTGGCAGCGTGTAGTAGTGTGTTCTGAACCGACCAGGACCCAGAGTAAGGATGGGTGCTGTAGAGGAGGTGCGGGTGGGAGAACTATGGGTAGCTACTTATGGGTCAAAGTGTGCAGGTGTAGGCGGATGTGGACCTATATGGACAGCCCTAGGGATGTAAGTGAATGTGTTCATTGGGCAGAGGCATCGCCCAACAAGCAGCCATACCCACTACGAGTCCCACTACAGCAAAGAGTAATCTATATGGCAAGGAACGGAATAACCAGATGTAGAGGTATATATGTAGAGGTATGTGTGTGTATATCTACCCATAGCGACAAAGAGATAAACCTCTCCCTCTCCGTAGTACAAATGTATACATACAGAGACAGGATACATATACATACCCACGTATAGATATATACATATGCAGACACCCATAGGCCCATATGTTGTTAGATATAAAAAAAAAAAAAAAATATATATATATATATATATATATATATATATATATATATAGCAATATATAAATATATACATGTATGTATACATATACAGATATATCTGTATATAGTAATGTATCTCTCTCTCTCACTCTCTCTCTGTATATATCTATATATATATATATATATATATATATATATATATATATATATATATATATATATATATATATACATATGTGACTGTAAATATACACATGTATATAAGTAGGATATGATACAGCAGTTATGAATTACATATGTTCACAGGCCGAGCATATGGGGATGAGGGGCCCAATAAACAAATGTGTAACACATAGAATCAACACCCCCACACCCCCAGCTAGGCCGGTGAGACATACAGACACACAATAAAAGTAAACACACCAGTGCTTCCCAGACCACCGGCAGGATACTACCAGTGGGAGAGACCTGTCAGGTCTAATCTTGAAATATAGACATCGATATCCCTTGTGGAACACCCAAAAATTAATGATCATTGGAGTCAGTCCCAGTAATGATTCATCAAACCAGGCTGTTGACGTACATGGACCAGTAGGTTGTGCAAGCCTGATAACCCATGGGTCGACACAATGTACATGTGTCCCGACACACGGAGAATGGGCAGTGTGTAGTGGTGTGTTTATACCCCACCTGTACCCACTGTAAGGATGAGTACTGTAGAGGAGGGACAGGTGGGGGAACTATGGGTATGCAATTATGGGCCTTGGCGTGCAGGTGTTGGCTGGTGCAGTCGTATTAGGACCACCTCGGCGATGTAAGTAATATTCTGAAATGGGCATAGCTGACAGACATATCTCTCAACCCCTAAGAGCAAATCCCCTGGACAGGACATAAACCATTGGGGGAACAAATAGGGACCATACCTCTGAACTGTCCCCGATTTCCAGGGACGTCCTTGATTTCGACTCAAATTCTAACTCTGTCCCACTTTATCCCTCCTAATACTAGTGACTTTTGGAGGAAAGGTGGTGAATTACACATAATGAATAATGACAACAATTAAGAGTTATAAACATCATTTACCTCAGAAAATGTGTATGAATTCATATGCTCTGAGTCTGTCAATGTGTCAGGTTAATAGCACTAATAATTTAAATGTGCCCCTGATGTTGTTATGACGTGTCCCTGATTCAGTTGATATTTGTCCCCAATTGTTTGAGAGTTCTGTTAGGGACAGAAAGCACATATTCCACTTGCAACCTTAGAAAGATGACAGAATATTAGGTATGCAGTAGCATGACTCGGCTGAAGGATGTGGGTTCCAAAACCCAATTACTTGTTTGTATTGAAGAGTGTCAGTTCCCATGTATTAGCCAGACAGGTGCAGATTTTAAGAGGAACATACCAGTAATATGAATCAAACTCTGGACAGGCTGTGGATTCCGTAGAGTTGAACGGCATGCTTTCAATGGGTAATGGGTAGACATTCCCGATACTGTAGGCATGTACTCCAAAGTAATAGGCATCACAAGGTAATATCGTAGTCCTCACTCCCACCCAGGGGTGTCAGTGTCAGATGCAAACACCAAATGCAGTGTATTTGCAAGTATGGGAGCAAGTGGGTGTAAGCCTGTTTGGCCGCCAGTATGTGAGTATTACACTGGTGAAGCAATGTAGAGGCTAACTGAGTGTAAGAAACTGTAACTGGAGGTTAGCATTGCTTAGCTCCGCACAAGCCCATGCACACCCGCTAACAACTGCTTTAATGTGCCTTAATCACTCTGTATCCAATGGCCATGTTCTGACCAGCAACAAAATAAATGGCCTCTACAAGGCTCGAAACCAGGACCCTGCACACACAGCTAATGTGATTTACCACTAAGCCATGGCAGATATGCAGACATCAGATGTTTTCACAAACATATCATCCAGCGCAGTCATTCAACAGTATAGGGAAAGTATACCATCATGTAGATGTATGTGTGTGTATTTATGTCCAGATATAGATACATATATATATATATATATATATATATATATATATATATATATATATATATATATATATATATATATATATATATATATATATAGAAATATCAAGAACATCCCATGTGACATCAAAGCATTACAAAGGAATGAAAAGGGAAACACCAGAAACACCTGTATTATGTAGTGGTGTTGTCCTATGTAATATCAAGTCTCCCTCAGACAGACATGTGTCATTAATACATGCAAACATTTGTACATTGGCCAAATGCATTACTCTGTGCATTTTATTTACATTAACACAACAGTTCCTATCCAATCATTATGTGAGAACAGTACTCTTGCAAGGTGCTGTGTGCGATATCATCATCATGAAAAAGGAAAATGGGGTAACCATAGAGGGACCGGTAGTGTTGTGTGTACAATGGGGTCATCTGCATCAAGTGTACCTGGAACCTTTAGGAGTCATGTGCATACCAGGATCATGTGTCCAGGATACAGGGGTGAGGACAACTGGAGTATGTTGTGATGCATATTAAAAGGGTTACATGTGTGCAGTGGACACGTGTGTGAAATGGGCAGCTATGTATGGGGCAATTGTTGTTTTAGGAACTGATTGGCCTTTAGTTTCCGTAGGGTGAGAGTGGGATGTGGGGGAAGGAGAGTAGGTATGCTCGTGGAGGATAGGTTGGGTAGGATGACAGACAAGACAGCATAGATGGTCGGTATATGACACATGTGGGGGTGATACACCTTGGACAGGGAGGGGTATTTGGCAGTCACAAGCCCATGAGCCCCCAGATGGAAACAGTGGGATGGAGGTCCCCAGTCATGGGCAGCCACCACTGCACCAAAACAGCTGCAAAGGTGGCAGTGCTGGGGGCTGTCTAGGAGGCTCGGGCTCACTCTGCAAATGTGACACTCTGCCCTCGAACTGGCGTATCTGACCTTGAAACCCCTTATTGAGCCCCCCTATGCACCACGTATGGGACTGTACAATAGCAGATAAGTCCCTGTCTGGACCTGCTCCCAGGGGGGACAAGCCCCATCCTCAGTGGCAGTTTCACCAGAAGGTAGAGCAGAGCCAACAGAGGTGGAGGTCCAAGGGTGGGCCCCAGATGTGTTGGTGCTTGGTGCCATGGCTAGCTGAAGTGGGACAGGAGGATCTGCCGGGACCTCCAAACCCATACAACCTAAGGTGTTGCAGTTTTAACACAGATATGGTTTAGTAATAGTCAACAGCATTCAGGATTACTTATAACAGCATGCATAGATATGACCATCAACCCAACACAACAGATGGTACTCATTTGCAGAGGGAGCACACCACATGCATATATACTGCATGACATCTGTACAAAGTGAAGAAGACTTGTGACTGCAGCTACGAACAGTGATTATTGACATGTCACTGAAAACCCCAGACAGTGACTGTCATACCACTTTTTCATGTGACATATGTCCAGTCAAGGATGCAATGGCAGTAACACTCATCACTATCACCATGTACTGACTGCAATTCTCACACTATGCTTCTGCAGTTCACAGATGTGTGTTCAGTGAGTAACACAGGAAACAAATGGTTCCACACACTGACCAGTCCACAGATGGTCCTACAGATGGGGGTTCCCTCACAAACAGAGCACTGTCTTGTCAGTTTTAAAACATACAGAATAGTCATTACCACACACAACTTGTTAAACTGGCAGTAGTCTCAATGAAGCATAGCTACACTTACATGCTGTAGTCATGTCTTGCACATCACCCTCCTGTCTTTAGTGCTATTTTACACTGTGTATGTTGTTAGAGGAACATCCAGATATCATCTGTGATGCCATTTACCAAACACCAGATCCAGGGTCCACTCACAGCGACTGTCATGGGCAAACGCCAACATGATGTTCCTAGATATTGCACTGCATTTCCATGCAATTGGCAATGGGAACATCACCACAGCTGTTCCACATGCAATCAGCTAGAGGAGGACTGCAACAGATGCAGAGGCCATCACCTGATTATGAATATCCCTTACAAAACTCAAGCTGTTGCTGAGCAGGTGTACAACTCCACATCCACCAGAGCGTGTGTGGGAGGGACAGACAGAGGCAAAGTACATCAGAGAAGGGCTTGGAGACTAAAACCTAACCATCGTCTGTCACACACCTACCAGTACAGGGGTTCAAACTCCCTGACTGACTAGTCATTACTATTACAAGTGCATGCAGTTACTCCATATGCCACAAAGCTGACATGTTGGTGTGCTGTAAGAACATATATGTGTGCTGGTGAGTGACATCTGCAGCAGAGATATAGTAGACATACATTAGGTGTAGCACACATGGCTGTCCACATGAACAGATGTCATTGTCAACACAACCACACTCTAATGGACTCACATTGCCACACATTGCCAGGCCCACAAATACACTTCCTAACAACTTAGTTTGCCACACTGCAGTAATGCACAGGTACTACATGCACCACAGTGGATATCCGGAGGTTCTAAGGGCTAGGGCATGTGAACGTGTCTGACATCAGTTGGTTTGCCAATGGGAGTTATACTGGGTGTGACTGTGGTTGGGAGCATCATACCCCACACGCAGACACAAGGTGCCAGTACTGACATGCATGTGTGCATTGCTTCATAGGTGTGTAGTGGCTGGCTTTGCAAGATGGCTGTACAAGGCTGGGTGAGGGGTAATCCTTGGCATCACACCACCCAACAATGGTATGCAGTGTGGTACAGGGGTGTAGTGTCTGCAATGTCCCACACAGATGGGTATTGTATGAACTGTCCTGACATCTTGGTTACCATTGTGTATGGCCATTGCTTTGCAATGCATGGCATGTCTTTGTTTGATAGTCCTTGACATGGACATTGCCTGGGATGTGCATTTCCCACAGTAATGTACAGTGACATGTACAAGTGTACCTGGTTTGGCTGGCACATGTTGTGTACACAGACTGTTATCCTCAGATACGCCAATATTGGCCTGGTGTGGCAGGACCTGCTTATAGATAGCAGATTGACCCTGCACTTGCATTGATAGCATGATACAGGTATTCCCTGGTGTCAGTGGCATCAGTCCATACAGGGCATGTGTGTAAGGCATTGTATGGCCTATGTGGATCACATTTGATGGCACCACATATGTTGCAGGCATCCAGTGGGGAACATAGTGAAGGCACATTGTCCAGAATTATGTGCCTATTGTACTGCTGTACAGGGTGACATGCCCTCTGCAGCCCACTGCAATCACACCATGCCTACTATCTGTCATCAATGTGCAGGGTACTAGCAACATGGCGGGATATTCTAGGCAAGTGTGTTTGTGTATGACATATGGGTTCAGAATGTAGTCCGGGTAATAGTAGGGTTGCATACTTTGTTCACCAGGCCTTTTGCCAGATGTAGGGGTATGGCTTGCCAACAGTGTCCCTTAGCTGATTGACATCTGTAATCCTCTTGAGGTGGACATTGTGACATATAATATGGACAGCATATAGGAAAACTACAAAATCCCCTCCCCAACATGTCCAGTGGTTAGACACTCACAGCCACCTCCACACAAACTCTGACTGTCAAACACACACACACACACACACACACACACACACACACACACACACACACACACACACACACACACACACACACACTTGCCATGTCTTGGAATAGAACCCCTACCTAACTAGTTTATCACATTACAGCATTATGCAGTTACAGCACATGCTACGGAGGTTACTAAGTTACAGCAGTCCCTGAAGTGTATTACTAGGTGGGTAACAACAGCAGGATTGCCAAAGGTGGTTACGTGAATTGTAAAGAGTGTGCATACTCTAAAAAGCATTGTTCGTTTCTCAGGACACACACATACACACACACACACACACATACACACACACACACACACACACACACACACACACACACACACACACACACACACACACACACACACACACACACACACACACACAGTTGGCCTGTCTTGGAATAGAACCCCTACCTAACTAGTTTATCACGCTACAGAGATTACTGGGTTACAGCAGTCCCAGAGGTGTATTCGTAGGTGGGTGACATCAGCAGGATTGCCAAAGAAGGGCATTTCAAGTGTACTGCGAGTTGTACATGTCTGTTACCTGTGTGTACCCACTGCTTACTGTCACAAAAACACATTTACACCTGCTTACAACTGCTTAAAAGTGTCTTATGCAGTCTTAATTTACAGTATCAACAAGGCTTGCAGGTCTTGAATCCTGGACCATGCACACTGAGGACACTGGATGTACCACTAAGCCATCTGGTTGTATACATGTTGCATGGAGTTTATAATGCACATCTTACTACAGGTATTCCACAGTACTGAAAACACATGGGACAGTCACTTTGTGTACATATGTACAGTACCCTTGAATGTACTGTACTCTAAGAAACAACAAAAACAAGTCTCCATCTGTACAGCTGTCATAACTACATAAATATATATATATATATATATATATATATATATATATATATATATATATATATATATATATATATATATATATATATATATATATATATATATATATATATATATATATATATATATATATATATATATATATATATATATATATATATATATATATATATATATATATATATATATATATATATATATATATATATATATATATATATATATATATATATATATATATATATATATATATATATATATATATATATATATATATATATATATATATATATATATATATATATATATATATATACACATATACATACATGCCTGAACACCCTTTGTTTCACAGAAGGGTTCCAAATGAACTGACATGTACACAAAACAGAGGCATCTCTTGTGTTATAACATTTAAATCTTAAGCAGTCCACCAGAGAAGGGATGGTTGTTGTGTATGTGGAGTTTGGGGTGGGGAATGATGGCTAATGTAATCTACCCCACGGATTGTGGAGTTAGGGTGGGGGAATGATGGGTATGGACTTACACCCCAGTGACCACTTCTGTGTCACTGCTCGACAGTGGCACAGGAAAATAACATACCCAACTGTAGTCATGCTTGACTGTTTATTCTTTACCATTCCTAACTATGTAATACTTTGTAGACACCGGTCACCACAGATGGCTACCATGGTGTGCTAAAAGACATTACACATGTGTATGCCTGGCTACAGGGTAGTCACACACACAAACACGCACACACTTGCCAGTATTGTGCATACACGTCTTGCCTATGTAAAGGTAACTAGTACAGTGGTATGCAGTTGGGGTATGTGCCACAGAACACATACAATTACACTTACTCTGATTCCACTTCTGAGCTGGGTGACATCACAGGACTGATTACTTGCAGTAGGGAGGAAGGAAAAGAGAGGTTTAGCAGTTGACAAGGATAAAGGCCAGTGCAAAAGGTGGTATCTCTTTGGAATGCAGCAAAACCCACTGTCATGACAGGATGCAGACACAAATACACACAACCACACTCAGCCATTTGCTGACACACACACACACACACACACACACACACACACACACACACACACACACACACACACACACACACACACACAAACACACACACATTATCAGGCATTTGCTGAGACACACACTCAGCCATTTGCTGACACACACACTCAGCCATTTGCTGTCACAAACACAAACACACGCACACAGTTGCCAGTGGTGGGATTAGAAGATTAGAACTCCTGCCTATCTACAGATCACTATTACAGTACTACACAGTTACAAGATGCACCACAGAGATTACACATTCCAAGGCAGTCAGAATGCCCTTCTAAGATTGAGGACAACAACAGGGAGACTGACAGTCATGAAGTACATAGCTGTAAACCTGTGTGTTTAAAGTAGGTGTCCATTACAACCTGTATGCACAAACAAGACACATCATCTGCAGGTAGGCCTGAGAGGTATAGTTGTAGCACAACAGGAACCTGAACTGGAGTATGGCCATCTGTGGAATGGACAACTACTATCACTATACAGGGTTACAGTGGGCATGCTCATACACTTAGTAGCACAGGGCCATTTGGGATGCACTATGACTACAACTACACAAGGTTATACTGGGCATGCTCATACACTTAGTAACAAAGGGCTTGTTGGATGCACTGACTCAAATTACACAAGGTGGCAGTGGGTGCACTCATACACTTAGTAGCACAGGGCTGTTTGGGATGCACTCTGATTCTAACCACAGAAGGCCACAGTGTGCATGCTCATACACTTACATGTACAGAACACATTGTAATGGACTCCTATTGTAAACACACAGGTTTACAGCTATGTACATCTTACCTGTCAGTATATATGCACATCATACTGGTTTACTACCTGATACCTGTATGTGGCCCATAAATGATATATCTGTGTCTGTGCTGTGTGATACACATGCATACATGTACATGAAGTACTGACATATATATGTTAAGTATACACATTCATGCATGTGTGGACATGACAGACAATAGGTTACCTGGGACACACAGGTGGATGCTACCTACAGCATGTGTCACACACCTTGCTGCCCTGAAAGGCATACATTGATAGCAGGTTGTGGACAGTGGCATTATACATGGAACAGTGGCATGTGCAAGCATAATGTGTGAGCCACATTGTGTAATGGTACTGAGGTGCAGGTGTCAAGATGACCTCTCCCGGCTGTGTTAGTAGTTGTCATTATTAGCAGGACTGCTACCCTAAGTATATCTCACATTGGTCATATACACAATTTCTGCTGCTGTCCATCACCTTACATGAGGCATTTGCTACCAAGCACATTACTGCCACTCACAGTGATGTCATGGTATGAGTGGCAACTGCTAGACCAAAACAATGAGCCAATGTCCTGCTGTTATTATGAGGTTGTCCAGTGTCTGTCATTCTGGGCTGTCATGACTGAATGACAAGCCTTCAACACAGAGCACATGCATCCATGTTTCACATGTGTGTGGATAATACCTAGGTCACATTTACCCATATAGCTGCATTCCAAGGCAAATGTCCTACACCCAGAAGTAACACCCTGACACCTACAAGACAATTGCATTGGATGCTTATGCTAACCAGTGCTAGATGTGTGGCTTTAGTAATCCATTTGCTCAATGTAGAACCTACAATGGGGAATACTGACATCTGTGCAGTGAGGAACACCTGGCTGAAGGCTCTGTAGTGCACAATTGCACTACCACCATATAACTCAGATCCAGACATGTGGGCCATAACAGTGGTATGGACCATTCCAGGTGGTGGTGTACACATATTCATAAAGGCTACTCACATGTAAAGACCACTACTCTGACATAACTCATCACAGATGAGTCAGGTACAGGTGACAGTGGCAAATGCTGCATTCTAGGTTGTATCCTCATATACATCCACCACCTTGTCCCCAGACTACCAACACACATCCATATGTGGTATGACATAGTATGGTAGACCACCAGATAACCCTCGATTGGTGGACTGTACCTAGGCCTACATCAACTGTGCAAAGTACCCATGTACAGACACAGCTGCATAATGTGTTATGCAATGCAATAATACCACTGTTTGTAACCAGCTCAGTTGTACACATACCAGGGTCCCTCAGATGTTGTCAGCATTAACACGGTTGACTGTTGCTGTACACCAGTAAACAACACCCTCATGGTTGGATATGACCTAACTGTACCTGCCCTGGATATGTACATCCCACACTCATACAACATAAATGACATTACCATAGCTTTCATTATCCTTTCTACATACAGGTGGCTACAGTCATTACACACATGCACATGGCAGATAGCATGCTAACAGTACATAAGGTTTGATATCTATGTTAACAGAGGTAATATTCCCTCTCTACTGGTCACCCATGACACCTATCATATCATACAACACCCCATGTGGCATGTATGTCATTAGACATGTCCACCTAATGCAATGCCTACAAACATACCCAAATAACAGGATCATAGGACCTACACAAGGCCTGTATTGACAGACTCAGGAAATCCAGCTCTGCTCTGTATGTTCCTGAGTAGTCACAGGTGATATGTTCATGACATGTACAGCCATGTGTGGCCACAGCTCCTACATATACCCCATGTCAACAATTGCAAGCCATGCATGCTGTGTGCTGTCTGGACATTAGCCTTAGTACCACAATAGCCAGTACATGCTGGGGTGAGATGTTTACAAGCCACAGACCTCGCACATGCTTGAATGAGTGTACTGCCTAGCTCTAACAGAGCACATTGCTGGCACTCTTCCAGTAAACATGAGGTGTGTGTGGCAAATATGATGTGCTCACTGTTGACCATTACAGTGCCCTGGCTTCACCATGGCACTGTCAAGTAACAGTTTGTAGGAGCATGACATGGAATAATGCTGTGTGTGTCTCGCTGATATGTGCTGTTGTCATATATGTACACTTGGCTACTCGGTGAAGGTGGTGGTGTCCTACCAGTACATGAATACAACATCCATTATGGTGTAATGCTCGGCTATGTTTCACACATGGCATGGGGAAGGTGTGGAATGTATCCTCTTGACCTGCTAGTGCACTTACTGATGTAGACCGCATATGTGTACATGTATTGATGTTTGTGTAGATTCCATGTGTGTGCAGTGTCTGATGTCTGAAGGTGACTGTTGTCTTAGTACATCATGCTGTTGCAATACAGCCTCAACATTGCCAACTGTATATGGTGATATGCTCTAAGTACAGTAAGCCGTACATGAGGTATGGACAGATGTTTGGACATGACTACTAAGTGGTGGGGCTTCTTTGCAGATGAATGATTACTGAGGACAGCTCACTGGTGTGTTACAACCATTCCTACAATAACCTGTGTAACTGCTAAGGTCAGGTTTTGTTAATTGAAGTGGAAGACAGACAATGTAGAATGCTGTAAGGGTGACACTGAAGGCAAACCTCATGACACCTGTAACAGTAATACCTCCCCTGTGCATATATTGTGCATATATCAGCACAGTTGGCAAAGGAAAGAGTCAGTAAGCTTTGTACCAGATGCGATAGTGCTGTACTTCTGTAATACCTATCATGAGATAGGCAGGTGTTTGATTCACAGTACTGGCATGTGTGTGTGTGTGTGTCCATATATGTCACGTATGGTTGGGAATACATCCCACATGTTTTCACTCTCCTGAACACTGTTGTTGACACCAGTACAGAGTGAAGTGTAGAAAGAAAGGCATAGGCAGGTGGTTGAACCTCACACATGTAAAGTGTCTGTATGTGTGTGACATAGGTGTATATCTTTGTGAATGCCACAGTGTGTGTGTGTGTGTGTGTGTGTGTGTGTGTGTGTGTGTGTGTGTGTGTGTGTGTGTGTGTGTGTGTGTGTGGCTGTCCATGTGTATGGCTGTCCAGTCCCTGGAGTGAGGCTGTATTTTACCATAGTGAAATGTTAATGCCCCTCCCCCATCCACTCAATGCAATCTAGCATCCCTGTTGATATCATCAATCATAGACAGGCATTCTAACTGCCTGTTAACATGTACACCCTGGGGTGTGACCTGTTGTTACATAGCCTACTGATGGACCCCCTCCCACATACACTCACTGCACTGTAGTATCCCTGTCGATGTCCTCGATCTTAGGCCATTCCAACTACCTGTACATGTGTAATCTCTGTGGTGCATCTTGTAATTGCGTAGTACTATAATGATGATATGCACATAGGCAGGGGTTCTCATCCAAACACTGGCAACTGTGTGTGTGTGTGTGTGTGTGTGTGTGTGTGTGTGTGTGTGTGTGTGTGTGTGTGTGTGTTACTGTGTCTGTGAATCCCTGAGTGTGTGGGTGTGTCTGTGTTTGCATGCTGTCATGGCAGTGGGTATTACTGCTTCCCAATGAGAAGCCACTATTTCCACTGGCCTTTACCCTTGTCATCCAGCATACCACTCTTTTACCTCCTCCCGCTCCAGGTAACTATACCTGTGATGTCACCCACTATGGATGTGATGGCTCTGAACACAGTAGCTTACTACACAGCTATCATGCTCTTGGATCATTAGAACAGTAAACATAATTGAAACATGGGAGAATATAACTGTGATGTGGAAGCTACAAAGTGCATGCAGGTATTGTCATACTGACCTGTGGGTAGTCAACATGTACATATGGGACACTAACTGCAAACACCAACATCCCCGGCACATGCAACTACACCTGAAAGAGGAAGGCAGAACATCAAGATCAACATGCTGTTAGTGTTGTTACACATGATACATACTGTCAAACATACAAAATGCATTCTAAAACTGTAATACATGGTATGTCTGCTGCCTGTCAACACTACTCAACAATATTAATCTACAATTGTCTACCTAGTATGTTCACCCTGTGCATCAGACCATATGAGCATGTCCCTGCACCGATGGTGTGGATGACAGGGATGCGGCACAGGCATCATCATATGCACAGGGTGATAATGTTTGCCAGAGGCCTAGGCTGCACCATTGGATGACATCATGTGTGTGTGTTAGGGCCTGTGATATCATTGGGCATGTGTGGATGTTATGCATGTGTGTGTTGAGGTGCCCTACATTTGTTTCCAGTGTGTGTGTATGCATGCACACAGGTCTGGCATGTGGCTGGCCTACACAGGGGTATTATTGACAGCTGCAGACTGTACAAGGCAGGTTTCACAGTTCATGGTGTCCGCCATGGCCACGTGACCTGTGCCTGCCAGGGTTGCACGGGCACTACCAGGCAGAGGTCCAGATTGGGTACTGTCTGATGACACATGTCCACTGGAATCGTGTCCCTGTTGGGACCATCCAGGACCATGTGCATGTGGCCTGCTGTGTCCTGGTGTGGACTGCACAGCACCAGCTGCACTGCTGCTGCTACCGCCACTATGGGAGTGGGCATGTGCAGTAGCATGTTCACGTAGACCTTCAACAGGTGATGTAGCTGACCTACGTCCACATGCCCGATGCCTCACTCCCACCAGATGTTCCAGCACAGACATTCCACGCTCGAGGATTGACATGCCATGGTCAAGGACTCCCACCATGTCACCCAATCGTCTATCCAAAACATCTGCAAGATGATGGTGAGCATTTGCAAGTGCCTGGATGTTGTCAGTTAATGAATGGACAGCAGCCCTCTGAAGCCTCAGACCTTCTCTGTTGTGCCATTCAGCATGTGCCTGTGCCTCCATTACAGCCTGAAACATGCATCTGGTGACTCCAGCTGATGTGCTTTGTCTCACAGGGGCATGTTGGCCAGTGGTCCTCCTACGAGCAGCGCTGGGCACATGCCTGTGTGGGACATCACCAGTCAGTTGACTGGGATCATGGTGTGCAGGCACACCTTCCATAGTCTCCACACTTCCCTGTTCCATGCTACCACCCACCAACTGTCCTTCCTCTATGGCCAGTGGTGATGGGGTATGTGTAGGCAGGGGAACTGTGTGTGAGGATGAGGGGAGACAGGTGGAATGGCAACCAATGGCACAGATTCAGCCCCTGACAACCCTGCCTGTGCCTCAATCATACTATCATCATCACTGCTAGAGTCTGTGGGGACACTAACATCAGGTGGACCACAGGAGGGCAATGCACCTACATCAACACCTGTGAGGGGAAGACAAGAACTGTACATTACAAGTTATACCAGACACACACACAGACAGACACACACACACAGACAGACACACACACACACACACACAGACACACAGACACACACACAGACACACACACACAGACACACACAGACACACACACAGACACACACAGACACACACAGACACACAGACACACACGCTACATGCAGGTGATATGGCAGATGGCATTCAGCTTAGACAATTATAGTTTCAGCTTAGACAATTATAGTGGTAGTTATCATACATCCCTGAGTTGCACACAACAGCATGCATGTGTTATAGCAGATGGCATGCACCTTACACAATTATAGTGGTGGTTAGCATACATACCTGTATTGCACCATTTGTGTTAGTAGCCTATGCCCCATACCTGCAACACAATGCATGCACTTTGCACCATTGCACCACACTGCCATGGTGTGTGCAACATACACCACATGTTAACAGACCATCGCTGACCTTTGTACATCTGCCACTGATGCTTTGTGTTGGCCACCACCCTTATGTGTGAGGACATGAGCAGTAGGGTATGTCGACTGCATACTATGTTTGCCTGAGCCCTAGCTTGCATATCTCCCCAAAGCAGTGCATGTCTGTTCAACATTATTCCGCCTACCCCTGAGCTGAGTCTAGACATTGTGCATGTGGCTGTACACACATGTTTGACATGGCTGTCCCTACTTTGCAATGGTGCCACAGACCAGCACAGGTTTACAGTACACCAGCCTGCTGTGTGGCATATGACCTTGCCAATCACATGTAGTATGACATGTCTTCTGCTGACATGTTGAATGACATGCATACATGTGTAACACAATGGTGTCCTTTCCAATCTACAGTACAGTAATGGTGTCCCAATGCAGGGACGTGTTATACTAACATGGGCCTTCAGCTGATGCAATGTTGTCTGTCCACCCTACAAATATGCAGGGACATACTGCACATTGAGCTGATGTGCATAGCCATTGCAGGGCATCATGTGGCTTCACAATTGCTATACAGTGTGAGCTACTGACACAGTTCATAGCCATGACTATGTTCACATACAATACATATCTAATGTGGAATGTGACCCATGTCACTGAGGTGTATACACACTAAACCCTAATGTGGAATGTGTGACACAGGTCACAGAAGGGTATACAGATGACACCCTGCACATCTGCAACCATATTACTGATGCCTGGCAACTATGCCCACACATGGCTAACTTAGCAGTACTCTATGTCCCACATGCCATCTGTGTACCTCACACACATGAGGAGCAGGCATGACAGTGATGTCTGACACCAGCAAGGTGAATGTACTGTATCTGTGGCCTGATGTGGTTGTATGTGTATGTTGTGCAACACATGTATGTATTTGGATACTGTATAGGTGAATGCTTTCATGTCGTGACACACTCAAGATGTTCAAGACATGTTATGTGGTGGTTTCATGTTATGCCTACACAAGCTGTGCACAGGCCTGTATGATGTTTAGTGTTTCACATCTGCAATATCACCATTACACAAAGGCCATAGTTGTATTGTGTCGAGCCAATGTACAACAGGGTGTACACACATGTACATCACTTCTACTGTGTGTGTTGCTTCATGTCTCTGGCCATCCTCCATGGCCATGTGTACACATGTTCTGTCCAATGGTTGTGATGGCCATCTTATTTCACATGTCAGTGTTATCCCATATGACATACACCCATAGATGTCATATGCTCCACTGAGGACAGGGTTATGCAGACAAAGGGTGGTATGTATGGGATGTGAGACATGTTTTGCAGGATAGTTGAGCAGTGTTGCAGTCAGCCCACTACATGTCATGGACATGTCAGATAGCACATGACATTGTGTGACATTCATAGCAAGGGTATAATCCACAAGGGTGTATCCTGTGGGGCGGTCATACTCCAGCTCCAACACATTTAGAGTGTGTGCACACATATGCTCTCTGTACAGTACTGTTCATATTCCCAACATGTGTAATGCTGATATGTAGTACCTGTCCCTACAGTGAAACACACCTCCACCATTGTATTCACTGTTGTCCACACATCTGGCAATGACAGTTTGGAAGGTTTAGTGTAGGTGTTTCATATAGTCTTCAATTGTTTCACATGGGTAAACACTGTGATGCATTGCAGGTCTGACCAGTGTCCATTAACAGGACCACCATACATTATGTGTACGTGTGTTATGGCAGATAGCATGCAATTAATATGTTCCATGCATTATCAAGCCTGGTAAATAATAACAATCTCACCTGACACAGGCTGCTGTCACTGCAAAATGCCAGAGGTACCTAAACAGGAGTGTCACAGCAGTAAGATCATTATCCACACCTGTGTGATAGCTACAGGGTGCAATGTCCATGTTAGCACATAAGCCAGTACAATACACTATACTATGGAGTATGCACATCTGTGCATACATAGAGTAGCAGACTATAGTATGTGGCATGTGTGCATACATGCCTTGCATATGATGTTACATTACATATTGTACAGTAACACATGTAACTATGTGAAATATAGTTGTGTTATATGTGCAGTAGTGACTTACCAGGCAACTCCAGGCTCGGTGGTTGAGAGACACCCACCTCCACAATACCAGCTAAAGCTTGTGGATGGAGGTCTGCAGGTGTCCCCAGGTTGGCCAGTAGCTCCTCGGTACATGTGAGTGGGGGCTGGGTGAGTGGCCCCCACCTGTTGCACCTTGTTCCCTGGTGATTGCATTAGCATGCTGTTTCACCCATCTTATGAGGTCAGTGCAGTGTCGGCACACCTGCTGATAGGTGCGATTGTGACCGCCAACATCATTTACCCTCCTGCAGAGTTCCTCCCACAGGGCATCCCACTGCTGTGCATCCTGTGGCACATGGCTGAAGAGTGTTGTATGGTTGTCGAGGAGGTATGGGACGAGGACCTCATCCTCCAAGCAGCTGTATGCTGGCAGTCTGCTACATGGCATACCTGGAAGACATAATGATGGAGACAGGTCACAGTAACTCACAGAGAAGTACAGAAGTACAGCTGAACATACATGTGTATCACATTTATTAAGATTACAAATACGTCTTTGCAAATCTACATGACACTAACACCACTGACATGTATAAGTCACACACATTTGACACTTACTGGTGATGTGATGTTATCACCATATATGTGTGTGTCATGTGATGACATTGCTCATACACCATGTGGATGTTGTCTTGATGTGGGCATGTCTGTTTGCCTGTACTGGTGTCTTTACCTATCAGCACATGCCTGGATGTGTTCACATTAATGCAATCAACCTTAATGCTGTGTATATGTCACATATATAGTCATACATAGCCATTAGGGACATGACCTGTGACCCTGCAGACTTGCAAGCATGTATGTGTTTTGCCATATACATCTACATGGCACTGTACAGCTGTGTAGCATCCTGCCATGTATTGCCTGTGTTGCACATGTGTAACACATGGGACAATAGCTAGCCTGATGGTATTTGCAGGGTTGGATATCAACTATAGCATGTATGGTCATAGTGATCTAGTAGGCTATATGCCCTGGGCCATTTATGAGCCTAGGCAGACAGGTTACCTAGCTGTAGGCAACAGACAGGTAAGTTTCAGTGGCCAGTTCAAGCAGTGCCACAGAACTGATCCACAGGGTTACTGATATATTTGGCATGCGGTCATCACACCATGTCACAGAGAGGGGCGATGTGCAGCTTTGCTGGACAGGGATGCATAGTATGGCAAGAGTATGTTAAGTGTATGGGACAGAGATCTGTCAGGCATGTTGTGATCCTTGTACTAGAAAGGTGGATGTCCATGAAGTATGTGTTTATTTGGGATCAGGATGTGTTAAGTGTAGCATGTCCAACACCTCTGGGTTGGACATGGCTTTATTCAGGGTAGGCTGCATGCTACATAGTGCAGCTAGGGATTGGGAAGGGCAGTGTAGGCCATCTACACATGGGCAATAACCCTTAAAGGAAATATGTGATCTATTATGGGTCACATGGGTGTTGAGTATGGCTGAGCAATTATCTCTATATTCCTGGATGGCACCCTGTCATGATTAGGGGTGCCACATATGACTACCTGTCTGGTGTGGTGAAGTAACTATCAAAGGAAAGAGTACTGTCCAGCTGCATCCCATACACACAGTTGCCATTATGTTGACCGCTGCCTAGGTGGTAGTTCATGGGTACAGGGTTTGTAACATAGGGGATGACAATGCAATACTTAGCTGTCAGATTGTGGCCATACATCACACACCACACATCTGACACACTAAGGCCCTTCTGTATGTTGAATGCAGCACACATTGAGTCAACTATTGCTCCTAGTTCATAGTCATTTGCAAACATCAATAGGCTGATGCCTTCTGTGTTAGTCTGTGTGGTATAGATAACAAAGAGGGGAGTACCAGGAATGAACCCTGTATTACTGTGGCTGGCACTGGTTTGATGTGCATGTATTAGTCAGACACCTTCTGTAGTGTTGGTTCTGCCAGCAGTCCAGTTGCCAACCACTCCTGTGACATAGGAATATACACCTAGTTTACTGAGTGTAGCTGGAACACAGTATGGGTGATGGTGTCCTATGACCTGGCAAGGTCATGATATGCAGTGTGAATCAACCCTACTGTCATCTACATCTGTACTGAGTACATCAAATACGTTGATCATGGTTCATGGCCTTACAGACCAGACTCAGCAGGGTAGTTGTGCACTATTTCCCATTATCAATGGTGTCTCCCCTTTGTGGGGTGTGATAACTGTTGCTGTGCACCATTCAGTGTGTACACAGCCTGACATGGAGCTATGATTGAACATGATGTGTATGTGGATAGCTGAATGTTCTTACATTTGTGTAGGATACACCCTGGGATGTTGACAGGTCCCATGAAAGCTGTATGTATGGCTTTAGAGAGTGCAGCTTGTACCTGCATAGTCATTATTACAGGGGCCCTGTAGTGTACATGGATATATTACTAAGTGTACCTGTTGGGGGGTGGGAGTGGGTTTAGGTTCTCCAAGACCCTATCTGGATGAACAGGTGCTATTTCTGTAGGTGCAGTACTTCCCATGCCATAGTGCTGTGCAGCACGGCAGGTCTTGTCATTGCCATTACGATTAATGACACAGCTATAGAATGCTCTGTGCTTGGCCTCATAATATGTGGCTGATTAGTTTCACAGTAGCTTTGTGTGGTTTTATATGGTGTATCTGCATCTTACTGAGGCTGACCAGGGATCACCTACACTCATGTGTGTTCACTCTTGCAACAGTTACTACCTTCTGTGGTACAGTTTAAAGCATGGTACCACCAGTTTGCCTTCTTGTTTGTGTTGGTTGAATCCTGGTTCTGTTTCAATGGCACAATCACTGCACATATGTGACTGCTTAAGGTTCATTTGTGTAGGATTCAGCATTTGCACATGCATTGTCCATCTGCATGGGTGCCATGACAGTCACCACTCTGCTCTTAGGAAACATAACATTGGCATTGGAGACTAACTATGTGTAGCATACTGTTAGCCCTGTTTGTGTGACTACTGTGATCCAGGTCAGTGGGGTCGATGGAATCCAACATGCATTGAGCGCAGGTGTTGGTACATGAGGAGTCTTCCCAGTTCATAATGGAATAGTTGAGAGTAGCCATTATTATGGTTCTGTCTCAGACCTAATCTTCCCCATTACAGCACATTATGACAGTTGGGAAATCCATGGCCTGGTGGGTGATCTGTCTCAAGGTGCAATTTGAATTCCACTTTGGCACAAAGGTAGTTGCTCAGCATAATGCATCTGAAGTTATGCAAGTGCAACTAGCGTGGGGTGTACATATCCTTCAGGAATATGGACACACCTGCAGCCCGTGTGTTCCAATAAAGGATAATGGGCAAGAGGTGAGGTATGTGTTATAACATGGTCATGCAGGTGTGCTCTCTGGAGCATTGAAACATGTCTCAGCCACTGCACAGATATGTTCTCCATGTTAGGGATTGACATATGTGTGTCCATATAGTGTTTCTGACATGTATCATTGTGTAGCGAGACCCGCAGTTTATTGCTTGGCTGTCCCTGTAACAGCAGTGGACCTTCACTTGAACTGTGCATGATGAAGGCACTATAGGGGAAGCATGAGCCCTAGGCAGTATCCAGATTCCCAGGGGTGACAGGTGCAGGCCCTGTCTGGCAAAGCATCATGGTCTGTCAACCATGTTATCCCAGGCAGACAGATACTGGATACCCTTTGACTTGCACCACTACACTAGACAATTGTGGAATACAATCCTTTTGTCCCTGTACTGCAGTATCATTCTGGCCAATGGCAGAATGCTACCCAGGCCTTGGGACATACCTGCATGGGCTACAAGACCTGACAGTTCCTACATGTGTTTCCATGCAGTCCAGGCTACTGCATCACAGGTCCTGCACAACAACATGGAATATGCCAGAGCCATGTGTATAGTTCAAAAGGTGGTCTGAGTGTATGGGTATGTGGCTAATCATGGCAGACAGGCAGCTGACAGTATGTATGCCCTCATATAGGTTGGTGTGTAACATAGTGCTAGAGTTTGCATTCACAAATGAGTACTGTTGGGCATGTTTCCAGCCACGTGTTCTGAGGTGTGGCACAATTATGCAAACTATGTCATACAGTTTGTGTATTTTGGTGTCTGTCTCTTCCAGCTTGGGGGGGTCACTTGTTTGGCCAGATACTTAGAAGCATCTGTGAATGTGTGTGATTTCTGGTAGTGTGTGTGGGTGTCCTTACTGTGTTCTGGTAAGGGTATGTGTTGGTTGTGTTGATGAGCTGCATGTGTTAACCTACACCTCATGACTGTCCAGTCCAGTCATGGCTGTAGACTGGGCTGCCTTCCAGCTTACCCTGTAGCTGCATCCCAAACAATGTGTGGGGTGTGGTGTTAGGTGGGTTTGGCAGTGTACATGGCATAGAGATTACATTCCCCCAGGATGGCCACATACACAAAGCTGACATTAGTAAACACCAGTAGCTGACTAGTGGACATGCCTGTATGAGCATTCAGTACTACAAGTACCAAGTACTGTATTTAGTTTACGTATTGCTTATGAAGATGTTTTAGACAGTGATGCTCACATGTAAATATTTGTGTTATGGACATGACAACACTGGCTATTACAGAAACATTGTAGCTACCTTTAGCAGCAATCCTCCTCTGAGGAGCACATCACATCCTGTTAGTTGATTACAGATGATGCAAGTGTCTACAGGTCTGTTTCCTTCTCTGGGTATATACTCACATATCCACCAGGACCATGAGCTCTGTTGGGCACAGACACCCACTCTCCAAACAGAGTCATGTATCAATAGACTCTGATGCCACTATCAACATGATCAGGATATAATCAGATAGTGTGAGCCATCACCTATGAAGCAGCTATTACACATGGGCAGCTGTCTCCTACATCTTACACTCCTACTGCAGATGTTACACTGGAGTTAAAGATGATATGCAACCTGTTTCATTACCAGTGCTGTGCACTACCTTACATACAGTATGTGCAAGTGGCTGTTAGGTTGGCAATGAGAGGTTGGGCTACACAAACCTGGTAGTTCAACCAGTGTGTCTCTACTCTCAATATCCACTCTATGTAGGTGTGCACATAGCCATTTGGCCCAGCCCTGTAACAAGGGTCACTACACATTTGCATAACATGTACACATGCACAGCTGTTATTGCTTGCAAATGATACTAGAGAGGTCCAGCCCTGTAACAAGGGTCACTACACATTTGCATAACATGTACACATGCACAGCTGTTATTGCTTGCAAATGATACTAGAGAGGTCCAGCCCTGTAACAAGGGTCACTACACATTTGCATAACATGTACACATGCACAGCTGTTATTGCTTGCAAATGATACTAGAGAGGTGGATATTACATGTGTTATGTGCATGGATAGTTACCTGGCTCTTCCAATTATCTTTGCTATCATGCTGCTAAACTGTCAGATGAATACAAATGATATGTATCCTGTTATTGAGTATTGTAATTGCCAATAGACATAACTACTGTTTGCATAACATAACAGAACTGCTATGTAGAATAGAATACAGATCTGCCTAAAATACTGTACATTACACAGTTATTGGCACAATATCCCACAATGCACACCATATTTGCACGGTAAGCCCACCTTTAACATGTTCATCTTACTTATACACCCATACATATGTCGACTGTTACAATATATCGACATATACTATCCCCTGTTATAGCACATACTTGTTGGACCAATCCTGACACTGACAGTGGCTGGAAGCGAATTGGTGGGTTCCAAGCCCATATCATCCCTTGTGGTGTATGCGGAGTTTGCCTTGTGACCTACAGCAGTACACACATAGAATACTACAAGCATTACTACTGCTCAACAATACATCACTACAAGATAGCTATTTCCACTATATGCATTGATTACACTGTAATTCTTACAGAACAGGTACTACATACACAGACATACTACATGTTATACATACCTTCTTAGTAATCGGAGGTGTTATTGACTAGTATAATACTCATTTTGGTTCATCTTTCAGTGTTTTGTACTGTCCTACAGGTAGATACAGATGGTTTGAATGTGTGACAAGGCAACCTTTTATAGTTACAGATCAGTAACATGTGCTATCCCGATAACCAATTGGTGTTCCTAAGTAGCTAATTACATGCACATCAGCTGTGCTGCTACTGCCTTAGCCAATACCATGGCTACAGTGGAGTATAATTGAGTACTCCACTTGGGCATTGTCCCTTTGCCTTACTTGTGAGGAAGACAGCGTGGAAGTGTTGTTTGG
>NC_056730.1:832171663-832269163 GCF_019279795.1 Protopterus annectens | reverse complement strand
GTTTTGTGTCCTTTTTATATTGTCCCCATACTCCATGTGTACCCCTCCAGTTTACTTATTGGACATCCGACCCAGGCCCTCCTTGATGCATGATTGCATTACCCATCATTCCTCCCCCACCCCAATCTTCACATACACAACAACCACCCCTTTTATGGTGAATTAGTTTAATATTAATTGTTATAATACAAGAGCTGCATGTGTTTGTGTACACTCCCATTCCTGTGCTTCTGTGCCACGAAGTGTGTTCATAGATGTTTATATATATGGCTATTGATGTAACTGTATAATATATATATATATATATATATATATATATATATATATATATATAGATATATATTTCATATTAATTTGTAACAGTAATACATATATAGACTGGAATGTTTTGGTTCACAAACTACAGTACATTACAGTGTACTGTACATATGTACACAAAATGACTGCCCCATTTGTGATCATTACAGTGAAATGCATATGGTATAAGGTGTAGACTCAAGACCATGAAACACATATACACTTCAGATGGCTTAGTGGTAAGTCCCATGACTATAGTGTGCATGGTCCAGGGTTCAGCACCTGCGATGCATTACAAATGTTTTTTACTCCAGAATAAGGCTCATTTAAGAAGTTGTAAGCATGTTTAAAAGTGTTTGTGTGACATTATAGCAGTGGTTAAACACAGTTAAACAAACTCTGTAAAGTATAACCTGTGCGCACAAACACGGCCACATCCGCTAACTACTCAGGATATGTACATGTCAGTGAAGTACATCTCACTATGTGCTGACATAACATTACGTTCTCTGTTGACTGTACTCTCCAGCACACATGGGTTTATATGGGTGTTTCAAATGTTTATAATACAGATGATTACTACCTATATATGCAAGCTGTGGTTAAGGTATATTTTTGAACATTATAAACATACCTGCCGTTATTGGGATTGCAATCTTGAATATACAGACACTATGCAGATGCTGTAACCATTACACTGTTGACATTGACGTTGCTTCCGCCTATTTCCTATTTAGAAGATTTCTATGTGTAAGCTAGGCTAAGCAAAGGGCGGAGGCCCCCAAACTCACTAAGCTTCACATACTATTGAAATAACAACATATAACAAATATACTGTGAAACAATACATTACATTCCTAACTACACTAGGCATAGCCTCTCACTGACACACTTCAAGGGAAACCTTGTTGTTTGAATGGGTAATAGAATATACACCCCTGGGATCATGTGTCCCAGAACCATACAGCCAGGCGGTGGGGGTGCCTGTCCAGTTTGATAGCTGCGAAACCTGTTGGAGGAATTGAATGGTGTTGAATTGTCACATTAACATGCCCTCTTTAGATCACTAAGTGCCCCTATCACCCTCCACAACCCCAGTCTTCAACAGCTTCCAGCAACTCTGCCTGGAATTGCTTCATTGGCTATGCTTGACAGAGGCTCAGTTACTTCATCAATGGTGCGGAGAAAGCCAACACACTGTAGCTATGCTTCTAATTGCCCTTGGGCAGATAGGTAGTAGGCTATCTGTGAACCTCTAAAGTGCAGGCCATCACAGCCATAATATGTGAATAAACAGACCTTCAGATCACAATATACAGTGAGAAATCACCATGTAGTCAGGAAACGGTTAAGTACAGCAAGAACATACAGAACATTGATACTTAGTCACTCTAAAAGCCTATCTTGGAAGCTAGAAGACTTGTATAAGTTTAAGGCTTTCTGTTTATTACCAGTAGGTTACCTACAAGAGAGATGAGAAACAAGCACAGATGGGGAACATGCATGCAACTATACCATACCATCCTATGTGTCAGCCTTAGGCTTTGGAATACTGGCCAAGGCTATTGGCACCCCATGGTGCCTTATTTAGGAGATTCTCGAAGGTGAATACCAGCTCCATAAATGGCACAATAGCAGATTCAATGAGGGTTATGCTACTCAACACCAGGGGTTGTGATCACAACATGCATGCACTCACAGCACTCCTCAGGATGGGCAACATCAACATCTGTGCAGTAACTGAGATCTGTCTTAAGGCTCCTGAGAGCACATCAGCACTACCAGACTACAACCCATACCACACATTTCAGCCACAGAACATGGACTGAAACAGACATGGAGGGTCTGTATCCATATTCATCAGGGATAACTACAACTCCAGGTTAGTGTGGCAGCATGATACCTCTGAGATCATCCATGTGCAGGTAACACCAGTCACAACTGCAATGTAAACTGTGGCCTGCTATGGATCACCCTCCATGACCCAGGATCATCACTTCACCTACCTGGAGACAGTGGAGAACATGGCAGTCCTAATGCACACCCTGGCATTGGTCAATGTCAACTACCATACCATTAACTGGGAAATGTACTCCAGTACTCACTTCCAGGCCCAGCGCTTCCTGGAATTTATCACCTCATATGCCCTGTATCAGGTGGTAACTTCCCTAATGAGGGGTGGAAACTACTAGAAATGGTCATCACCAACATGGGCAACAGGTGCACCACAGCGGAGGTTAGCCAGTTACTGGTTAGATCTGACCATGCTCTATTCACTGTTTCCACACCCAAGCATCTCCCCCACCCATGGATACCACAGTGTATACCTTTCCTACAGCTAAATTTACACTACTATTGACAGGGGTGGGAGGTTTCACAGTCCCCATGCTAAGGGGAAACACTGCTCAAAAAACAGACAGATTTACAAATGCAGTCTATAAGCACCTACATGGATGTATGGATCGTGCCATCACTGGTAAACCAAGACTCACTCCTCCTAGACAAGGACACCAGTCTGGTGGACCTCTGCAATAAACAGGCTATACTACAGAAGTAGGACAGTGTTCCAGACAAACAGCAAATACCACAAAGGGCAGATATCTGTGTCCACTATTAGTATGATTTGTAGGTCCCTTATGACATCATCCAAGGCTAACATCAGCAGGAGAATACTCAAGGATTTGAAAGATAACCACAAAGCCTTCTTTGGCTATGTCAAGGATCTAGGTGGTGGCACACAGATTTGCACTGTGCTGTGAAATATAGCACAAAATATGCTGACCCTACCGATATCGCTAACATTCTTGCAGATGTAGGGTATTCAGTGCATACTTCACCCCCTAAAGAGCCCACAACACTACCCGAAAGGTACAGTATCCCACACATCAGAGACACACAGGTGGAAATGGCCCTCTCTAACAGCAGAACACAGGATCAATGGAGGCAGATATTGTCCCAGACTGCGTCTTGCAAACTGTACAAGACAACCTGACCCCCCACCTAATTAAGCTCTCCAACCTCAGCCTCTCCACAGGCTACATGCCCATACAATGGCACATGGCAACGGTTATTCCACTCCATCAAGGTGGAATCACAACTGACCATGGTAACTACCACCCCATATGCGTGACTAGCCTGGTCTGCAATGGTACGGTTTTCATCCTCATGGCACTTATTATCAAAGACATTAGTAACCTGCGAACACGTGACCAAACCCAGGTCAGCTTGGTTGAGTGCAGTTCATGCCTACTGAACCTGTTTGATGTCTGACATACAGTCACCAAGATGTTAGATGATGAGGGAGGTGGTTCACACATACTACCTGGACCACACCAAGGCTTTTGACACCATGCCCCACTCAGGTATTATTGATAAACACACCAGCCTGTACATACACCCATACATCACAGGTTGGGTTGCCAACAGGCTTACACACAGAACCCACATGGTATAACTAGCGGTCTCCAGGTCCAACTCTTGACTAGTCACGACTGGTGTACCACATGACTCAGTCCTGGATGCCCTACTGTTTGGCATATACATCTCAGAGGTACAGGCAAACACAGGTGGGCTATGGCAGACCATGTTTGGCAATGACTGCGAACTGGGAGCCATGATTGATAGTGCAGCTGACACAGACATTCCTCAAGGGACCTCACAGAGAACGTCACAGGGTGTCAACGTCATGGCCTCCAGCCAAGTGCCACTAACTGCATGGTATTCCATTGTGGAATATTAAGCACCCACATATTAACACATAAGTGGAAGCCACTTTAATATGGACGAGGTAATGGGGTATCTGGGGACTAAGGTAGATAGTGTTCTCCCCTTTGGCAATCATATTTCCACAGTAGTTTGGACACCCTTCTATGTAGGCCATCTGATTACTAAAGGATTCCCATCTAGACATACTGGGGTTATAGTGCCCCTTTGCTCATCACTCATCTGTCCCATCATAGGGAATAATAACTCATGTGGGATTTACTTCAGAAGACACTTTCAACAGCTGGGAGGTCCACGAATGTACCTTGGCAAGGGGAATACTGTCCTCCAACATATGGCCTATGCAGCCAGACTGAATAAACTCCTGATTTACTCAGTGGCATCTCGTTTACCCAGAGATGATCTCTGCTGGCCAACACAGCCATGTTGAACTCAGGCTTGATGGATATGCTCCACCTATGGGAATCCATGTCACAGTGAGCCACACACTGTAGCGAGATGAACCTTTTCACAACAATAACTGGAAGATGCTGGAGGGACAGATTCCTGTCACAGACACTTACCATACTTTGGAACAACATCCCTAACTACATTATACAGAGCCCCTTACTAACACACTGCAAGAGAAACCTTGGAGAGTGGATGGGGAACAGTAAATGCACCCCAGGTATCCTGCCATTGGCTCTGCTCCACAGAGGGACAGTTAAAGAATCAATGGGGTGGCAAAAGCTGACACATTTTGGCTGGACTTATGAATGACGTCTGGCAGTTGGCCAAGTACCTACCTATGAATCTATACATACAGTATCTGCATATGCGGATAGCTTAATTTACTGTTCAGGTGTTGACTTACCTTGTGCCACTGGCAGTTGTGTGTGCAATAGTTGAGGGCTGCCTATGTTGAATGCACACAGTAGACTGCCTATACATGACAATTTACAGGTAGTCTTGTGTGTGTGCCATTCATTTTTACTGTGGGTGCAGGTGGAGAAAGGTGGCAGTCCCTAGGTTCCTACACTGTCAGTGTGTGTGATATATGTTCCCTCTTTGCCAAGGCATGGGCATACTGGGCATGCCTCCATCTGCCTACTGGGGCTGGCTCAGGGTGTTCATGGTCTGAGTACCTCTGTGCCTGTGGGGACCTTGGCATTGGTGGTGGGCTGTGAGGGCCTTAACCATTTTGTCCCTGCTGCAGTTGTTTCCGCAGGTTCATATTGTGTAGCATGGCATACACTATGAAGATATGGGCATACGTGCCTGGAGAGTACTCCAAGGCTCCACCAGATATGTCCAAGCAATGGAACCATGACTTCAGCATCCCAAACACACGCTCTCTGATGATTCTGGTTTGTGCGTGTGCCTCATTATGGCGTTCCTGCATAGGTGTGTGTGCATTTCTGATGGGAGTCATCATCCACGGTTTTAGTGCATAGCCAGCATCCCCGACCAGGTGGCCATCTGGGATGTCCCCCCCTGGCAAATAACTGCTACAGCTGTGAGGCTTGCCAAATGTGGGAGTCATGATAGCTTCCAGGGCTACCAGCACACATATCCATGATAATGCCCTTGGCATTGCACATGACCTGGCAGTTGATGGAGGGGTATCCCTTGCGGAATATGTAGCGCCTACCCTGCTCACCGGGTGGTGACTTGATGTGTATGTGCATATCTATTGCACCCAGTACCTCCGGGCATTCTGCCACATGGTGGAAGAGGTGCATATTGCTGCCCAACTCCTCCTGCATTCTGGGGAAGTGTATGTGCTCATTGACATGTGGTAACATGGCATCCAGGAAATGGTGTAGTACCCTGGATGCTTATGCCTGTGAGATCTCCATGATATCCCCAGTTGGTCTTTGAAAGGTACCTGTAGCTAGTATTCACAGGCTTACACATACCTTCGTATCCACTGGGATGGATTCCCCTCTTTTTGTTCTGGCTCTGAGGCGTGGCTGGCACAGCTCCACAAGTTGCTGTAGGATGTCCCTGTCCCCCCTGTAATGCTCTACTATCTCCTGATTATGTAGCCCCTGGTAGGTTACCCTGGGTCTGAACACTCTCCACTTCCTCTGGTGCCTGAGGTGGTCTTGTGCATCATCGTCCACACCACCTTCATTCTCCAACACATGCTGGTGGATCAAAGCTATGGCAGCACCTAACATGTACATACTAAAAGTTCTCTGTCTGTATATACCACTGGTGCAGAGTGTATGGGAATACACAAATGTGCTTGAGGTGCTTTCACACTTTATAGTATTGTGCTATGGATGCTGCTGATGTCAGTGGGTGTGTATGAACTATTCCAGCGTGTCTTAATTATTGGTTTTGCAATGAGTACAAGTGTGGGGCCTTTACAGTGGAGATCTACTTGCCTGCCTTGATTAATCTGTTTCCCTTTAATTCACTTTTAAACCTGGATCCCTTCCCATTATCAGGCATGCATCCACCTGCCGTCTTTCTTGTTTTGTACTTTCCCTACCCAGTCATGGCCAAATGTGCCTTGTAACTGATATATTGCAAACTGGCTTTGTTCTGCTTTGATACTTTACTGTTTTCTTTGCAGTACAGCCCCTCCCCTTTCCTGTTCTGCAGCTAGCTGCTTGCAGCATTGTTAGCTGTTATCAATGGCCCACTGTAGGCTCCTAGGTGTTAATTAGTCATTTGTACTCCAATTTCACAGCTGCAGCATTTCCTTATTTCTTTCCTATATCCTTCCTGTTTCAGCTGCAGTGCGCGCCGCGCATACCCATTCACTGGGTTTACGTGCATTTTCATCTCCGTTCACATGCATACTCGGTTACCTTGTGTACTCTCAGCTAAGCATACCTATGGCCAATTCAACACACCCCTATCCTGCAGCTTTGCCTAGCTAGGGGCAAACCTGTTTAGCAATGCTCCAATGTGCTTACAGCAATAGTGACACACCCCTCTCTTGATGTCATCTTTATCTCAAGGGCACACTTCGGTGTTATAATGCTACGCTGTGAGGTGCATCCTTACACCAGTGGGGAATCTGCGATTCAGTATTACTCCTCTCATTTGCATGGCATTGCCTACTAATTCCTAGCTACTGCGCATAGCACTGTCACTGCCCCTTAGCAACCCTTGCACCATAGTATGGTGTAGCATGCCTGCCACTTACTATTATGGGGAAATCATGATATGTGTTTCATTGCGGTTTTATTCTATATGTTTATATATTCCTTGCAATCCCCTTTGCTCACCGCTACCCTGGGCTTCCACATCGCGATAGTATGACTATATATTTTAAATGTTAATTTTATATTTTGTACATTTGTTTAGGCCAGTCGCTATATATTTAGCCATTGGCATATATTAACAATATAATACATGTATTTGGCCGGCTGTCATAGCTCCGATTTATGTTTGCAAAAATGTAAACCGTTTTCTACGGTTTACATTTATGCATGCTTACACTACACCTGCACCACTTCTTGAATCTCTACATACCTTTATTTGCATGCTACACTGCTGCACATGGGGGAATTAGCATACAGGGCCCAGGAGTTGTGCGGGTGTAGTGTACGCAGGTAGTGCAAGTGGAAACAGCTCGTACCCCGAATTGCTTGGCAGCCATATTTGGTGTTAGAACGTCGATGCTACGCCTGCAACTGGTGTAAGCTTCATGAATCCCAGGGCATGTTTTTGACACCAGTTATTTATTTGAGACAAACCTTCCTGCAGGAAGGCTAAATCCTTTTGGGATTCAATAACTGCTTCTAGCTTGTAGTCATATTATTGCAGCAATATTAAAGATATGTGAACAAGGAATGCCACCATCCAAAGGTCTCTAGCTGAAGAACAATCCGATCCACAAAACAACCAGGCAGAGACCACCACTATGGAATAAATAATAAAACTTATTTTATTACAAATATAACAAGCGCTTTCACATGTATCCAAACACGCTTCCTCAGGTTTTAAAGATAATAATACTACCAGTAAATGAATTTGCTTCCATGAACCTACTGTGTCTAGTTTAAATAGAAATCCCATTCATCCTACCCTTTTACATATTTTTACTCTCTTAACACCCATTACTTTAAATATGTAGATAAATGTATACATATCAATAACTATATCCAAATCTATATATGCATCTATATCTTTCTATGTATGCTATCTAACTCATTAAAGAAAACTTATGTCTCCCGGTGTTTCTGCAGTTACTTTCTACTGTCACTTCTGGGTGCCAGACATTGCTTGTTCATATTTGCATTAATATTTCCAAAACAATGCTACATATACTGTATTAAAATATATCATCTTAAAGCTTACACAGTGGAAAACACAACTGTATTGACATTTGACCTCTGTCTAGTGCAGGTAAAAAGATAATCTACTGTTGTGCATATAATATTTATTTATATTGCCATAAATGTAATATTCTTCTAAATGTCTTGACAACCATGCAGCACAGACAGAACTGTTTAGCCTCATATGAAAGCCCTCAGCTGGATGAACAAAATGTTGCTGACAGTATGAGTGGTTGTAGAGGAACTCTAAGTTGTTTACAAAATATTACACACTTAATGGCTATTATGTTTACTGTGACTTATAAAATCCAGTTTAAGATCTAGAACCTAAAAAGTACTGGAACTGTAAAAATGTTTTCTGCTGAAGGGTTTGCCATTTACACTTTTTAGTAACCTGTATGATTCTAGAGATATGAAGATTTGTTAGAAATCTGATGACATAATTTGCTTCTATCAAAAAGCTTAGTCTATGCCTATTGGAAGTTACAATCTGAATCTCCAGAGTTCTTTTGTAGAGAATGGGTTAAATAAATACACTAGATAGGTTACTATAAGTATCCATTGTTGACTACTGTGCATCAAATGCAACAGATGAAAGACATCCTAAATTAATGAAATGCTATCACACAACTTGTGGCATACCAACCTGCAAATATGTGCAGTTAATATTCCCCCAGAATACTACCCACCATTAAAAAGAAAAATCCCTCTAAATGATCAAACATTTAACTTAAGAGACACCCCAAAATATATGAAACTAGCTAGACCATAGTTTAAAACTGCTGTATGGAAAATAACATTTTCTATACTTGGTCCTACCATTTGAAACTATATACAATGTTTTATTGTAAACTAAATACTTAGCATCCATAAATACTTAATGAAAATTAAATGCAAACGTATATGACTAGATCCCTTATTGAAACATTGATTACAAGGGTAAAACAAAAAGGCTTAATTTCATCTCCATTATTGTATACAGTAATTTTGTACCAATTTAAATATATTTGATCTTTATATTCATAGGTAGTTAACAGGTATTCAGTCAAAGAAACTGGTGAGGCGACTACCTCTCAAATTTTTGGCTCAAAACATGTGGACAAACCCTAAAAGAATGTGGGGACAAAGGACCAAAAATAGGGACAGATTTTAAATATTGCTTCTAAAAAATTGTCTTAGCTTGCATTTTCTGAAGGGTATGAATTCTGAAACACAAATGTATATCATTATTTAGTGACTTCACTTCTAAATCATCTCAGTGATTTGCCAGAAAATCACAAATTTTACAAGGAACAAACCAAAAATGTAAGGCAAAATTGGACATTCTGTGAAAATCTGGACAGTTGAGAGGTATGCAAAGAGAATGATCTGATACAGTAACCTGGTTAGAGTCACATGGTAGACAGATGAAGGATGACAGAATCAAACCCTGGACCACAAGAAACAGCTTTTCAACAGCTCATAGTTTCAATTTACCTCAAAGTTGTCATTTGCATATATCCCATGTGCCTCTAATACAAGAGATTTAAGGAATCACACAGTGGAAAGTTCCATAGTCTACAATAGTCAGTATTGTTTTGTGTCTTTCGGCTTTTCCCGGTTAGGGGTCGCCACAGCGGAACTCCGGTCCGCTAATGATTGGCAGTTGATTTTTACATACCGGCTTGCCAGGCCTGATGCACAACCTTCAACGAAGGTACGCCCATTCCTGCATGTCTCCATGCAGAAGATGCTCTAGCTGAGAATCGAACCGGACAGCGTCTTACTGTGAGGCAACAACGCTACCGCAGCACCACCACCGCGGTAATCTATAATAGTCAGTATAATATGTGAGAGAATTCAGTTGCATTACATTAAGAACCCTATCTGAATGCTTAAATGATATACTTTCATTATTTAACTAATGTGAACTAACCATATTAAACTGCTAAAACATTTACTTTAAAATATGTTAATACAATGCCTTAGCAAGTAACCTGGACCTAAAATACCACTGTTGTTATATTTGGAAACAGCAAAAACCTGAGAATACATTTGACCAGCCTAAGTATCAAGGAGGTGTCACATTTCACACCTTCCATATTACTAGATAAAGTAAACAAAATATTATTCTTGCGTCACAATTAAATGCAAATAATCATGTTCTGTCTGTCAAAAAAACATGACAAGTTGCAACCATTCATATAATACAGTCTTTGTAAAATCAGGTTAAAACATAGAATTTGACATTGTGAAATAGGAAGACAGAGACAAAGAAAGAAAGAAGTGAATAACTACGTATAAAGATACCATTGCATAGGACTTAGCATTGTCACAAACAGTTGCACATTCATATAACTAATTTTATTTTATAACTTCACTTAGATACTTTTTTAGCCATTGTAATTCCATTAGAGTATTCTATAATTTATAGGACACTATTACTATGCATAGCCTGTTTCATTCAGAAATTAAATAAATAATGTGCTCATCACTTTTAACACCACACAACATGCTGAATCTGCTTGCATACCTTTCTGTCACCTCACACTGTAGTCTGTTTAATCTTAAGTTCTTAGCTTATTTATTTATTTATTTATTTACATTTGCTGACTGGGAGCATCTGACTGGACATAGGTCCATTTTCAGCGGAGGCCCGGGAAGAAAAGCTCCACAGTTAAAATAAACAGACAGTAATTGCATTGGATTACATAGCGATTAACAATTTGATTAACATAGCAATTAATTACAAACATATTTACAGATGAAGAACATAGTACATCAGTAGACAACTAGAATCTTTATCTGCGAAGTACATAACAGACATTAACAAATGTTGCAATAAGAAGTTCCTGCTGTATAATAAGTACTGAGCTTATGATTATCTGAGCTTGCTATAATCAAGGTAGTGGGGTGGAAAGAAAGGTAGTGGTTGGATGGGGTGGGCGATATTAGAGTGGGAGTTGCAAGGGCATAGCCAGCATGTTTTTAGGTGTGCTTTTAATAAAGTTTTGAAGTGGGTGCATGATGGTGCAGAGGAAATTGTGGATAGGGGGGAGTTCCATAATTTGGCTATGGCGCAAGAGAATAGTGCTTCACCAGAGTTATTGGCTTTAGTGATCTGCAAGTGATTTTTGTTGCTGGGTCTTAGTGGTCTGGTGATGCGATAGGATTGGAGAAGATTCTGGAGGGATGGGACATTTAGTGGCCGGTTTACTAGTTTGTGGGTGAGTGAGAGTTGATACCATTGAAGGAGGTGAGGGAGTTCAAGCCAGCCCAGTTCAGCAAGTGAGAGACAGTGGTGACTACAATAGGATGCCCCATGTGGCGAATTTGGTGATTTTGTTGTAGCAGGTCTCTAGCTTGTTTAGATCGCATTGCCTTAGGTTGGTATATATTGGAGAGGCATAAAGTAGGGTGGAGATAAGGTGGGAATTTGCTATTGAAATCGTTGCTGCTTTGGTGAGAAGTTGCTTATTTCTGTATAACACTCCTAGTTTTTTTGTGGACTTTTTTATGGTCATGGATATGTGAATGTCAAATTTTAGTTTATTGTCTATTTCCACTCCTAGCAATTTGGTGTGTTCAGTTGGGTATATAGTGGTGTTGTCTTTTACTGTGATGTTAAAGTGAGAGTTGTTTTGAGTATGTTTGGTGGGTTGGAAGATGAGTAGTTTAGTTTTGTTTGGGTTGAGTATTAATTGGGCATCGGATAACCAAGTTTCAACAGAGGAAAAGGCTTCCTGTGTGACTTTTTGCAGTATGGGTAGGGACTGCGCTGAGCAGATGATGGCTGAGTCATCTGCATATGACCTGGGACCTACAGACATTGGACCCTACCCAATTTGGCTTTGTCAAGGGCAGATCCTGCCTTTTGAACTTGGTCGACTTTTTTGAAACTGTCACTAAGGCCATTGATGAGGGTAAGGCAGTTCACACAGCCTACCTTGACCTTGCAAAAGCCTTTGACACAATACCCCACTTGGGCATCATAGACAAACTCACCAGCTTAAATGTAAACCCATATGTCACAAGATGGGTTGCAAACTGGCTCAAAGACAGAACCCACAGGGTCAGAGTTGCTGGAGCTATGTCAGACTCTAAGCCGGTCACAAGCGGTGTCCCACAGGGCTCAGTCCTGGGACCCCTCTTGTTCGGCATTTATTTTTCCGAGGTACAGGCAAACATAGGAGGATTGTGGCTGACAAAGTTCGCAGATGACTGCAAACTGGGTGCCATAATTGATACCCCAGCGGACACAAACATCCTTCAGAGAGGCCTCATAGAAACGGATAATTGGTGCCAGAGCCATGGCCTAAAGCTGAAGCCAAAAAATGTATAGTCATACCCTTTGGGAAAAACAAGGTACCCACAAATTACCACATAGGTGGTAATCCATTAATGAAGAGATAATCAGGGACCTAGGGACCCAGGTTGACAGTAACCTCTCATTTGACACTCACATTGCCAAAGTGGTTAGGAAGACCTTCTATATTGCCCACCTTATCATGAAGGGTTTCACATCTAGATCAAAAGAGGTCATTGTGCCCCTGTACTCTTCTCTTATCAGGCCAATGATTGAGTACAATGCCCCATTTGGGATGTACCTTACCGACACCTGCAGCAGTTGGAAAGACCCCAAAAGTTCCTCACCAAGAGGATAAAAGTTCTTAAACATATGTCATACGCTGCCCGACTGAAAAAACTGCAGCTCTATTCAGTCGCATACCGCCTACTCAGAGGTGATCTGTGCCTGACATACAAGGCCATGTCCAATCCAGAATTAATGGACATGCTCCACCTCAGAAAATCCAAATCCATCAGAGCCACGAGAGCAAGAGACTTAAACCTAAACACAGAAATAAATAGGACATGCTGGAGGGACAGATTCATAACCCAGAGGCTCCCTACACTCTTGAACAGAGTCCCAATCCATGTTAGGCAGAGCCCCTCACTAGCGCTATTCAAGAGAAATCTTGACGAGTGGATGGGAGATCGTAGGTTTAACCCGGGGGCCATCTCTGTGTCACTACTAGACAGAGGCACAGTAAACTAAACCCTAAATGGGTGTAGTATTCTCATCCTAAGGGGTGGTGAAAGCCACACACACTCTGGCTAGGCTTATAAATGCCCTAGGGCTGATAGCCTAGTACGAACCTATGAACCTACAAACCTATATTGTATGAGTGTGCCATGTTTGGTGGCAGAGGCTAGATTATTGGTGAAAACAGAGAAGAGTAGGGGTTCAAGGATGGATCCTTGGGGAACCCTTATGGAGACAGGTAGTTGGGGAGATATGTCATTCTGCCATACAACGGATTGTTGGCGGTCAGACAGGTAACTCTGAAACCAGTAGGTGACTGATTGAGAGAAGGATAGGGTATTGAGGACAGCAATGAGTTGTTTGTGTGGGACCATGTCAAATGCTTTAGATAGGTCTAGGAAAGTAGCAGAGGAGAGATAGCCATTGTTTTATGCTAAAGGATAGTGTTAGTAAAGGAGAGTAAGGCAGTGGTGGCGCTATGGTTTAGTCGGAAACCATGCTGAGTATTGGAAAGGAAGTTGTTAGTAAGGAGGTAGTCTGAAACCTGAGAGTGTATGCATCTCTCTAGTATTTTGGAGAGTGGAGAGAGAATAGCTATGGGGCAGTAATTGGTTAATTCTGCGGAGGGGCCACCTTTGTGGAGGGGAATTATATGTGATATTTTCCACAGTGTGGGAACGTAACTTTTTGACAGAGATCGGTTAATCAAGATGGATACTAGGTAGGCCAGAGCATCAGCTGCGATTTGTAGGTATTCACTTGGGAGGTTGTCTGCTGCTAATTTGGTGGGCTTAAGTTTAGTTAAGAGTTTTTTTTATGTTGGAGGTAGGTACAGGAGAAAAAGAGAAGGCTGTAGGGAGATTAATAGTTGAAGGTGTGGGCTGGAGGGGAGGGGGGTTGTGTTTTTTAGCTAGTGATAGTATGGTTTGTGTGAAGTGTGTGTTGAATGAGGTAGCAATATTTTCGGAGGAGTGAGGGACGTTAGGAGGAGGGGTACTGACTTTACCTGGGTGGAGGATGGAGTTTATGGAGGACCAGAATTGTTTGGGGCTGTGTTGGGAGGAGTCTAGGGCAGACTGGTAGTATTGGAATTTGTCCTGTTTTATTATCTTTTTGACTTTATTGCGTAGTTCTAGAAATTTCTGTCTAGTTGAGGGGGTTTTGGTTTTGCGCCAGTGCCCCAGGCTTTATCCCTGATTTCATTTCTGACTTAGTGGTTTTCTGTAGCCATGAGGAGGGTTGTGCTTTGGTTCTGGAAAGTCTTATGGGGGCATGGTAATTAAGGATGCTCAGGAAGGTAGTATTAAAAAATTCAACTGCGTCATCAAGACTGAGCTACTTTAGAGGATGCCAGTTACATTCTTTGAGGGATGAGATGAACGTGAGTGGGTTAAAGTTTAGTTTTTTACGTATTTGATGGTAGATGACAGGTTTAGCTTGGTATAGGTATTTTTTGAGTAGGAATGTTAGGGAGTGATCACTGAGGCTATCTGATAAGCAGCCTGTTATATATGACTGGGGGCTCTTACTGACTAGTATCCAATCCAGGGTAGTGTGCTTGCTGGAGTTTTTATTTATCCTGGTTGGTGACTGGACTAGTTCGGTGAAGCCATGAAGATTTACATGATGGGTTGGATGGTTGCCAGAACAGAATTGCCAGTCAATATTGAAATCACCTAAAATTATAGTTTCTTGGGGGAGATGGTGGGTAGACCAGCTGAGGAGGTTTTTTAGTGGAGGGATGTTTTGGCAAGGTGGGAAGTAGCATCCAATTATGTTGATGGTTTTGTTTTGGTTTATTTTGAGGTTGGTATATATTATTTCTTCATTGCCTATGTGTGGAGCTGATAATTTTAAGATCTGGATGTTTAGATGCTGTTTAAATATTATAGCAACACCACCTCCTTTCTTGTTTAGCCGTAACCGGTAGGGAGTATTTGCTCACTGGTAATGTGAGGTTTTAGCCAGGTTTCTGTCAAGATGACTATATCTGGGGAGTACAAGTCTATGGTGGCATGGAGTTCTTGGACTTTGTGGATATACATCTAATATTTAGGCTTAGTAGAAGGAAGTCACTTGGCTTTCTATTGGCTGTGATATGGGAAAAGTTGTGGTTTCCAGTCTGATTATGATGATTGGGGTTGGAGATGGTAGGGACAGGGTTGGGGTGGATGTATCCACTTAGGGCTAGTTTTGATATGCATGAGGTTATTAGTTTTCTCAGTTTTTAATGTGTTTGTTTATTAGGGAAACTTTATGGTTGTGCTCTGTGGGTAATAGGTATGGTGGGAGGGTTACTATGTTAAGTTGTAGGGATGCTTTATGTTTGAGTAATATAGTTGATAGAATATATGTGGGGGTGCATAGGGATTGTTCTTGAGTTGGTGGGAGGGGAGCTGAGTGAGGGTGAGACATGAGTGATTTTCATAAGTGATTAGTAGGTTAATGGCCTCAGGGGTCTTTTTAAGCCTAACCATGCTTTCCCGAATGTATCTGGCATGATTTAATACCTCAGGGTAATTTTAATGGCTGGATATAGGCTTGTACAATTAGTGGTCAAGCTTTTACAAGCTGCCTCTGTCCATAAGAGGCAGAGCTGCAAGACCAGGAGTAAATTTCTGATTCTCCATCCACTGGTATTAGGGAAGAACTCGCCTTCACAAGCATGGTAAATGGGTTCCAGAGGAGGGATAGTCTCTGAATCACATTCCTATGCCTACAACATGTCTTATTTATGCTGAAGATGAGGTCTAAGTCCCTGGATTGAGTATGTCTGGTGCTATTTGTTTTGCAGATGTGCAACAAGTCCAATAGAGTAGGATCAGATGATTGTTTATAGTCCAAGCATAGATTAAGTGAGACTAGTCTATAGGAGACTGAGTACAAGGATAGGGCTTTGTGGTGAGCCACTTAAAACACGTTGTTTATGCCCTGTATTCTTTTTGTGAAAAAACGGTGTTGACATTCCGGTTGTTGAAAATGTCTAGTCAGATACATACCAAATACAATGATTGGTCTGAGGAGGGTTATGTACAATGGAACTATGACACCCTTGAACTTAGATGTCATACCTTTGCTTATAAGTTTTGCAACATATAATGACTTTCTCTCTACCATAGACACATGATGATTAAAGACCAGGCTACTGTCTATGTGCCTACTCAAAGCCCTGATCACTGGGTCTACTCTTAGGGGTGTATTATAGATGTGGTAATTTCCAGGGCTGGTAGTCTTTCCAATGTACAGTATTATGTATTTCATTGTATTAAGTTTTAGACCATGGCTCTGGCACCAGTAGTTTGCCTTTGTCAGGCCTTATTGAAGAGCATTTGTCTTTTTGGAGAATTTAGTGACTGTGACAACTTTGCAGTCATCTGCAAACTTGATCAGCCAGAAGCCTTTAACATTGGTGCTGAGTTCAGAGAAGAAGATGTCAAAAAAACAAAACCCATCACTGAGCCCTGAGGGACTTCACTAGTGAATGGCCTCTTTGTGGAGGTAGCCTCCCCTATCCTAACTTCTCGGGTCCTATATTTGAGCCAGCCTGCAAACCAATGGGTGACATATGGGTTTATGTCTAATTTACTGAGTTTAGCTACAATGTCTAAATGAGGTATTGTGTCAAATGCCTTGTCCAGGTTGAGGTTGGCATTGTGCAGCATTTTGCCCTTGTCTGTGGTTTAAGTGACCTTCTTGAAGAAATCTACCAGGCTGATTAAGCATGATCTGTCCCTGACAAAACCATACTGGGTTGGATCTAACGTCTGCAGATTTCCTGTTTCACTGTTTATAATTTCCATGATGATTTTTTCCATAGCTTTGCATATGAGACTAATCCGACTTATGGTGCTCTTATTGTCTGTGTCTGTAGATGCCCCTCCACTTGTGCAAAGCAATAACAGTTGCATTTCTCCATTCAATCAGTATGAAGCCTGTTTGGAGGTTACAGTTGAATAAATATTTTAGTGGACTTGATAGGTCATGTTTCATGCTATTTAGGTGGCATCGTGGGATATTATTTGGGTCCATCAATGTTGTGCACTTGGCGTAAGATAGTGCATTGAGGACCTGCTCTCTGGTTATAGTTGGAGGAGTTATGATTGATGGCATTTCAGGAGGGTTGTTTGGGGGTGGGGGGTAAAATTAGAGGTAAAATTTTCAATCAGTAGATTTGCTATGTTCTCTATCTCAGTGTAGGTGGTTCCATTCACAATTTGTTTTGCACATTGCTGTCTGTTGCCTTTAAGGTTGCTGATATAGCTCAAGAAAGCCTTGTTACTGTCCTTTGCCTGAGAGGCTATTTTTCCCTAAAATTTGCTATCAGTAGATTGATTAGTTTCCTGTTGGTTACTTAGATTAATAAGGGAGTTACCTTGGGCCATAACTTTATTTTATTTTGTTATGTAACCTATGGTTCCTTATTACATTCGCGAAGGTCCACTTACCTGAATACAGAAACATTGACACGTCTATGTCGAAATGTGAAAACACCGATCGTCCTGAAGCACGAAATCCGAAATGTCGAATCGTCATGGCTGGCCCTTCTGCGGTATAGCTCTGTAAGGCAAGTGTGCGATAGTTACGGACCTTAGGGTTAGGGTGCAGGTTAAGGTAAGTGCATAGATAGCAATAGTGTGCAATAGTTACAGACCTTAGGGTTATGGTGCTGGTTAAGGTAAGTGCATAGAAAGTAATGTATGTAAGGTTTAGTGTAGGGTTTTGGTTAGTGTATGTATGTGGTTTATTTATTTTGTTTGGGTAGGTAGTATATAGCGGGCAGTGGGGTTGGGCAGCTATGGCGATTCAGGATTTTGAATTTCGTGGTTTAGGGTGTTCGGTGTAGTTGCGGTTGGGGTAATATGTGTCAATGATTCCGTATTCGATGTTTTGGACTTTCGCAGTTGTAATATAGACCCTAACCTATTTATGTTGGGATTACACTAGGATGGCTTGTTTTTTGAGGCTGTCCTATTCTTATTTGAGGTAGGTCCAGCTGTCTCTTTGCAGCTATTTACATGATTGTGCAGGAATTGTGTGAACAATTCTGCATAGGCAGCAATGTTCTCGGAGTTTGGGGTGCTCAGAATTTTGTCACGGAAATATTTATCAGCATAAAGTTAGTTTTAAAATAATTCTTCATTGTTCCAGGGTTATCTGGGATCTTGGGTTTAAATTTTATTTCAAAAAGACAACTTTATGGTCCATCCTGACTAGTGAGGATAAATACACTGGGAGGAACTGCAACATTCCCCCATGTTTGTCAGGACCAGGTAAAGGATGGGTTCCTATTACATGATCGGATGCTAGAAATAGCGAATGCTCATTTGTCAAACTCAAATGCACAAAACCACAGACTATTGAAAGAACGGATCAGTGAATTTTTTCCCTGGGAAAAAATTCTCTGATCCATTCCCTCTACATTTTGTGATTTCATGCATTTAGGTTCAGTAATAGATTGCTTGCTATTTCCTAGCGTTCGATCATATAATATGAACCCAAGGATGTTACTTCCCCTAGTGGGTGTACAGCTCAACTGGTCTTAGGTGGTTATGGTGATAAAGTCCAGGAATCTCTGGGTCTGCATGCCTGAGGTCATGCATGATTTCCAATTTATACCGAGGTAGTTAAAGTTGCCAATGGATATTGGGTTAAATGGGGAGAGTTTCCAGTATGTTTAAGTATGTGGTATGGGCCTCATTGGTTATAGATTTGGTTCTATAGCTTGCCAAGATATGGTATGAGACCTTGCTGATGGTAAGTTAGACATGGCGAAGCTCATACAACTTACAGTTTGACCAGCCATTAGGTGTGTTTGTGTTTGATGTAAACTGAGACTCTAAATGTGTAGAAGGCATTATAGCCTTGCATTTCTGGGAAGCTCTCCTTGGCTTTAAACCATGTCTCAATAACTGCAAAGATGTCTGTACATTCCAGAGTGAGAAGTGGAGTGGAAAGAGTGGAATTTCTTGTCTAGACTCCTGACATTGAGTCATTACACCTTTAGATTGCCCTGGGTAGGATTAGCTATGTTGGAAGGTTTATCAGGCTGGCATTTTTTTTTCATCTTTTGTAACAACAGCATATTTATGCTCATATATTCACCTATTCAATTCTCTTGTTGTACGTCCTACATAAAATGAATTGCAGGACAAACAAAGTCCTAAATAAACAATAAAATAAACAAGACAAAGAATAATATTATTAAAAGTCAGCTCAAAAGAATAGATATATTAACAGATAATGATAGTGATTTTAGAAGGGAAAGTGAGGTCTTATGTGACAAATTTGTCAATAGAGGATATCCAGAAAGTGTAGTGACAGAAGCCCTTAAAGAGAGCCAGTTGATGAGAAGAAGTCAAAAGATGGCTGTAGATTCTAATGCCAAACAGAGTGATTTTAGTATGTCTATGCAGACAGAGAATAGTGTAGATACTTTATCTATTAACAATACTATTACTAATAATTGGAAATTACTAAAGTCAGATGTAGAGATTTCTAGGGTCATGGGAGAAAGGCCAGTATTTGCACAGAAAAAAGGAAAAAGTTTTAAAAATATGTTTCAAGCAAAATTGAACCCCCCCCCCCCTTATAATAATAGGGTTACAAATCCAGCTATGTACAAATGTTTAAATTGTAATATGTGTAACTTTTTAATGACAGATAGTAAAGAGGTAACAGTGGGTGGATATTTAATTAAAATACAAGGAAGATATAGCTGCAAATCTAAATTTATTGTTTATTTAGGACTTTGTCCTGCAATTCATTTTATGTAGGACGTACAAGAGAATTGAATAGGCGAATATATGAGCATAAATATGCTGTTGTTACAAAAGATGAAAAAAAAATGCATTTGGTAAGCATTATAAAAATAGTCCAGCATGTAAAGTTGATTTTAAATTCATCGTTTTGGATGAAGTGACTAATATTAACAATAGATTTGATGCTGAATGGGAGCTCGAGTGGAAAGAATATGTATGGCAAGTAAAGCTAAATGCATGCTATCCACATGGGTTAAATGATAGATCTGATTTTGTAGCTTATCTTAAAAGGAGGAAGTTACATCACCATTAAAAGTAATGTGTCTTCTTAGTAATGTTTTTAAGCTGCTATGTTTTAATTACATTAGTCAGTCTGAGGAAGTCCTTTTATGGATGAAAGCGCTTACTGAGTACTGTGGATTGTGCAATACATTGATTAAACCTTTGAGCGACCTAGCTGTTACCTGTGGTTTTCTTTAAATGACACCAGAAAATAAGCAAATTATTAAAGGCACTTATTTTCTGTTCATATTGTGGCATCATCCTTGGAAATGGTAGGATGCTGTTCAGTGCAGGGCTCATACCAGCCTGAGACACATGGGCTGAGAGCTCCATCATGTCTCTTTGCATATAGTCTAAGGAGGTATGTCTCAAGTCATTTACAGATACATGGATTATTACTGAGTCATATGGTTTCTGTAGTTCCAATGAGGAACTATGCCACAGTTAAGTATGCAATTTTAGACATATATTATAAAATTTTGAGAACTTTGCTTAAATTAAAAGGAACCTATTCCTCCAGCATGTTTTGTTTCTTGTGATGACAAGGTTTATATCCCTGGAGTGTGTGGCTCTGAGGGAGTGGGATTTCTTTAAGTGTACCATGTCCAACAGCTCTGGGTTTGACATGGCCTTGTATGTTAAGCAGAGATCGCCTCTGAGTAGACGATATGCGACAGAGTATAGCTGGAATTTTTTAAGGCGGTCAGCATGGGCATCTGCTTTAGGCCTGTGATTCTTTTAGTGAGGGATTTCTGCAGCCTTTCCAATTGTTGCAGATGTCTTATGAGGTACATACCAAATGGGGCATTGTATTCTGTAATGGGTCTTATGAGGGATGAGTACAGTGAGACAATGACCTCCTTTTTTCTGGATGAAAAGCCCTTAGTAATGAGGTGTGCCACATAGAAGGATTTCCTGACTGTTGTGGTGATGTGGTTATTGAAGGTGAGACCACTGTCCATCTGTGTCCCTAAGTCTCTTATCACACTTTCAGTGTTTAGTGTACTGCCACCTATATGGTAATTCATGGGTACATGTTTTTTCCCAATGGGGATAACTATACATTTCTTGGCATTGAGCTTGAGCCAATGGCTCTGGCACCAAGCATCTGTTTCTGTAAGGCCTTTTTGTAGAGTATCCACATCATTTGGGGATTCAATAATGGCTCCCAGTTTGCAGTCATCTGTGAACTTTGTTAGCCAGAGTCCCTTAGTGTTGGCCTGTACTTCAGAGAAGTAGATGCCAAATAAGAGTGGTCCCAGGACTGAACTCTGAGGTACTCCACTTGTCACTTGTCTGGAGCTGGATTTGGAGTCAGCTACTTTTACAGTGTGGGTTCTATCAGTAAGCCAGTTAGCAACCCATTGGGTGACGTAGGGATTAATGCCCAGCTTAGTAAGTTTATCTATGATTCCAGAGTGGGGGATGGTGTCAAAGGCCTTGACAAGGTCTAGATAGGCTGTGTGAACCACCTTACCCTTGTCCATGGCTCTGGAGACTGATTCGAAGAAGTAAATCAGGTTCAAGAGACAAGATCAGCCCTTCACGAACCCAAACTGGGTGGGGTCCAGTGTTTGAAGGTTGCCAATGTCTTTGTTTATAAGTTCCATGATAATACACTCCATGGCCTTGCAGATAAGGCTCATCAGACTGATGGCAAGGTAGTTTTCGGTATCCAAGGTGGATCCCCCCTTGTGGAGTGGGATAACTGCAGCTCTGCACCACTCAGTGGGCATGAAACCTGAGTTGAGGCTATGATTAAACATGACACTTAGGAGAGGTGCCAGTTCATATTGTAGTTCATGTAGTACACAGCCCGGGATGTCATCTGGTCCCATGGATGCTGTATTCTTAGCTTTGGAGAGTGCATTTTGTACCTGTGTGGCCATTATTACCGGAATATGGCAATCTTCCGGTATTGAGATGGGCCATTTAGGGGGTGAGAGGGGGGTGAAATTGGCATTGAATCGATCTGCCAGGATATTGGCAATATCCCTGGGATCAGTATATTTAATGCCATTCTGTTTTAGCTCAGAGCAGATCTGAGAGTTGCCATTTAGATTCTTGACATAGTTATATAATACCTTGTGGTTGTCTTTGGAATCTTTGGCAATTTTATTTTCGTAACTAGCTTTGGAGGATTTTATGAGGGATCTCAGTTTCTTACTGAGGCTGGTAAGGGAGTTTTTTGCATCCTGGGATTTTCCTCTTTTCCACAACAGTTTCTTCCTTTTGTTGTAAGGTTTGTTTATGGCAGGGGACCACCAGATTAGTTTCCTTTTTTTGGATGAGAGCATCTTGGTTCTATTTGGGATGGCACGATTCATGCATGAGTGGATGTGCTCATACAGTGCCTTAGTGTATGATTCAGCAGTTGAACTTTCAGTTCCCATTTGCATGGGTGTCATGAAGTTTTTCACTTTTGACTTGAGTAGCATGAAGTTGGCTTTGGAGAAGTTTTTTATGGAGGTTTCCTTACTGGGGGTGGGGGTGGGATGTGGATGTTAAGGGTGATTAGCTTATGGTCAGACCTGACTAACGAGGGGATGACCATAGGTGTGAAGCATTGATTTCCCATGCTGGTAATGACCAGGTCTAGGATATTGGTGCCCCTGGTGGGACTATGGATTATATGATCCAGGGCATTGAAATTTATGAATTCCAAGAACCGTTGGGCAAAGGTGTTGGTACACGAGTAGTTTTCCCAGTTAATGGCAGGGTAGTTAAAATCACCCAGTATTAGGTTGATTGGTTCTATCTTAATATTTTCCAGTATGTTTAGAAAGGTGTAGTGAGAATCTTGGGGCATGGTGGGGGATCTGTAGCAAGCTACAATTTGGATTGCAGTCTTACCTAGTATTAGTTGCACCTGGAGAATTTCAGACGCATTGTGTTGGGCAACTAGCCTGGTGGTGTGAATATTCTTGGTGAATATTGACACTCCTCCACCTTTAGTGTTTCGGTCCTGGTTTGGTGGCCGAAAAGTGTGGTAAGAGTTGCAGCCTGGTATTGCAGGGGTGCTCTCTGGAGCCTTGAACCAGGTCTCAGTTACTGTACAGATATCGATGTTCTCCATTTTTAGGAGTGCCTCGAGAGAGTGCATTTTGAGGTTTAGACTTCTAGCATTGAGTAGCATTACCTTCAGATTTTGCATGCTTGCACCTGTTACGGTGGTGGTTTTGTCCTTTGAACTTTGCCTAAAAAGGCTCTATAGGAGTGTCTTTTATGAAGACAGAGCAGGTATTTCTTCTGTGATGACATTATACATGATATTAAATTTAAGCATAAAATATTTATTAGGCAAACAGTTCTTGTGCAATATATGTGATAAGGAGACATTAGATATAACATATAAGGTATGGGTAAGGATGGTTACAATATAGATGTTAGGATAAATAAAACTGAGGTAAGGCATGTGAAATATTAGTTGGAATGTAGATAGTAGTTAAATGTAGAAGAGGGACAGAGGCAGTGTATAGCTAATAAGAAAGGCTAGATGGTGAGAATACTAGGGTACATACTGAAATAGAACCTGGTTATATGGTACTGATGGAGAGCATTTGAAAGAAGATGGATAGGGTAGGAAGGTCAGAAAGAAAATTAAATTTAAAGTGGTGATTAAGGTAGGAAGGAACTTGAGGAGAAGTGGAATAAAGGTTTGTTGCATAGAAGAGGACAGAGATTATAAAGTGATGGGGATATGAGCTGACAAAGAAAAACAGAGTTGCCAAGATGAGGAGCATGTGCAGGAATCACAAATGGCTTAGGTGTTGTTTTAGTAAGGACTTGAAGGCAGAAAGTTCCATGGTCTGTTTTAGGTATGTTGGTATTGTGTTCCAGAGTTTATATACATAATGGGAGTATAACGAGTCACCTGAAGACTTGGTTGAGTGAAAGTCCCTAACTGGAGAGTAATGCTATAGGGTATCTTTCAGAGCTGGACATTTTTCTGGTACTTCTATAAGTTTGCATGCAGCAATAAGTTAGGAGTATTTTAAATAATTGGGTAGTTCAAGCCAGTTTAATTATTTCAGTACTCTGCAATGATTAATCCTATATGTACAGTGGGCAGCACATTTGACTACATTATTGTAACAGGTGGAGAGTTTAGCTTTAGTTATAGTATTCAGGTTTCTGATGTTTTTTTTTTTTTTTTTTTTTTTTTTTTTTTATGGCTTGCAATATGTATTGGTCATCTCTGAGTTTATTGTCAATTAGGATGCCCAGAAGTTTTGGTTGAGTTACAGTTTCATTTTTTGTGTTATTGAATGCGGTTATTCTGAAAGAGTGTTCTTCAGTTCTGAATTTCTTTCAGAGTGAATAGCATACATTTTCTTCTTTTAGGATTTAAAAGTAGACTCTATTTTGAGCCAGGTTTCATTAGCAGTGAAAACAATTAGGGTGCTGTCTTGAAGTGCTGTCAGGGACTGGGCTGTATGTAAAAGGCTAAGGCATCAGCATATTGAACTATGCAAATAAGGTGGGTGGTCACATGTTTTCAGTTTTTCTGAAGCTGATAATAAGTTTAAGATAAAGCATCTTTCACTCCATATTAATTAGGTTTTTGCTCTTAAAATTTACTTTGTCCTCTGGTTGTAGTACACTTAGGCTGGATTCATAAAAGTTACCACAAAGTGGTCACTATGTGTACAATGTGTGTATGCTTTCTGAATTTTAGAACAGCTTTACCACAATGCTTGTGCTGTCTATTCACTCAGAAAGGTTATGCTAAGAGTACACATAGTTTACACTCTGTGGTAACCTTTATGAATCTGGCCTAATTTGCAGAATATATTTTGCTGTACTCTGTTACAGATAAGGCTTGCTGAAGAGCCACAACAAACCTAGTGGGATTGTATAAGTACAAGTGAGCAGATAATGCATTCCACTAATACAATTCTGTAAGTAACTAGAATGGTTAAAATGTCTTGTGGATAACCGCAGTATCTTGATTCATTAGGTAAAGGGCTTCCATGCTTTTTGTACAATTCCTGCTACGTGTAAGGGATACAAGGATTCTATGCTTTGCACTATATTTCTTTCAAATACTTAAGGTTAGGAATGAAGTAAACTTTCCAATGAAAAAATGCTTTAAGATACAAAAGAGATACTAAGATAGCATTTTCAATGTAACATTATAATGGACAAAGATTTCTACTTATACTTGCTAAACAAGCTAGGAAATAATGAAGTAAAACACAAGGACTTTGACAATCAAAGGCTTCCTTTTGCACTGCCTGCTATATATCAGCAGATGACTGGAAGGGGTGCACAAATGAAACACTGATCAAACTGTAATAGGAAGGACCTTTTCAGGCATTCTAAAAAAAAAAAAAACTTCGGAATGAAAAGTTATTGACTTTTGAGCATTTTGCATTAAATATGATAAACCTCAAAAAAGCAACTGGAATATTAAAAATGTATCAAAAGTCAGTTCCAGTCTCCAGACACACACACACCCACACACACACACACACACACACACACACACACACACACACACACACACACACACACACACACACACACACACACACACTCCGCAGTGTGCCATTTAACATATTTGACCTCTCCTTATGTCATTGTCCTCTTGCAGTAAAATAAGCTGTAAACAGCATCCTACTCGAACATAGTTACATTCAGCTGTACAATCCTAGGTAATTAAAAATGTGCAGCGTGATTCAAAAGGCACATAAAAAAGAAGGGTTTAGTTTATTCTTTCTGCTTTCCCCCAAGGCATTTCTTCTATGTTATTTTGTTACTTTGCTAATGCTTATTTATTTCCTTCTCAATCCAGCACATATTGTCAGATTGCTGTCACCACTGTTGTGCCATTATTTGCTAATAACAGCACTGTCTTTATTTAAAGCGATTTTATTTTCTGTTGAAAATCCAGCTGTCACTTGTAAGGTTTCAGAATCTTTGGTTTGGACAAGGGTATAATTAACATACTCAGCAGCAGTAGACAGCTTTTAATGTATGAAAAGTAGATGAACACTATTATATGGGTTCAAAAAGGCATTTTATGAAAGAAAAGTATTTCAGCACATCAACAGATTCAAGGACACAGCTGAACAGCAGTAATAAACAATTGCACAAAAAAGCATTCATGTGTTCACGTATTCTTTTCAAGGATTTCGTAAACTGTCTGCAGTGCTTTGAAACATTAGATATATAAAGTTCTAATGTCAGCTTCAGAAACCACATTTTAAATGTTATATTAACTGAAAGAATTTGAACAAGAAATTTTACTCAAGAAATATGGGGGACCTCTCTAACAGTACTTTGGATGACACTAAGAAGCATGCAACACTCCAAAAGGGACAGTTAATCACAATATTTGTGCAAGCAAAATATAAACATTAAACCTACAGGTTCTGCTTTGACATTTTTTATCTTTTTATGGATGGTGTATTAAACAAAGCATGCTACTGTAAAATTCAGTGTACTATAATATGAATGCGGTATTATTACAATGACAGGACAACTGAAAACGAGCAATAACATTAAACATTTATTTTATTTTACTAAGAAGTAACAGTTCAAGGCTCTTATTTCATTAAGGTGCTTTTGACAAAAAAAAAGTGTTTATAAAACACAGCTGTGGTTCTGCCTAAATCGCACATTCTCAAACTGTATTAAGAAATCCAAGCAAAGGTCATAGAAATAGTTTGCCTATATCTGCCTAGTTTATTGTATTATTTGGTCATTCAGACTGCAGGCAAGTTATATTGATAAAAATGACTATACTTAAGACATTGAATATTATGCATTACTCTAATATACTTTTTAAAGACACAAAGGTCAATTTCTACTAGTGTCCACTTCTTTATTTGCACTAGCCAGATAGACTGTAACTCATGCACAAGTAATAAGTAACCAAAGAAGAAGCCTGGAATACCAGTATATAACATTATAGCAATAACCCACGCCTGGGTGTGGGTAATGCTGGATTTACTCATGGTTGGTGTGGTTTGGTCACAAGGGTGAAGCCTGAGTAGCCAAACAAAGACAACCGTGGTAAATCCAGCATTACCCACACCCAGAAGTGGGTTATTGCTATTAAAACACACACACAACACAAGCACACCAAAAACCTTACAAACATACACTAAACCGTACATACACAACTATCTATGCACTAACCTTAACCCAAACCCTAACCCTAAGGTCCGTCACTATCACACACTCACCTAACCCGCGCCCTAACCCTAACTCACTTAACCCGCCCCTCACCCTAAAGTCTGTCACTATCGCACACTTACCTTACCCGCACCCTGCTACAAAACTTTTAATTAAAACAGGTGGTGTGAACAAAACATAGTAATTGCCAATTACAGTCATTAGGCATGTTTTCACAGAATTAAAGCACCACTAAACAGCCAAAGACATAATAATGGATTAACTGAGATCTGTGATAGCAGGTAAATGTGCTTTTTTATCAGCAACATGTCGAAAGTCACCTGCTAAGGCATTCATGGCAAAATGCATATTCAACTGGAACAATGGTACAAAACTACATCCATATAAAGCCATGCACATACTGATGGATGTAGAAAACGTATTTCACAGCCTGTATGTGTGCACATATATCTTGCAAATACACCCACTGCAGCAGTGATGCAGTAGCTCAGTCTGTTAAATGCCTTGCATGCAGTATATTTTACCATACACATTCCTGGGTTCAAATTCAGTGTTGTGTTGCATTCTAATTACATTATTGCAAAGACAGCAATTAATGAATGACTCATGCACTCATTATCCACACAAAGCATTGCAAATTAAATAACTGCTTTTCACTGCTGGAAGTCACAGCCTGCAGGTAGGGACACACATCACATATCCGTATAGCATTACTGTATGTCACCTAGTACTCTATTATTGACACAGTTGCCTAACAGGCCATAATTGGAGTGTAAAGGGTAGTCTCACCCTGGCTTTGCCTCTACAACAAGGTTGACACAGCTGATACAGATACACCTACAGCTTGTTGTCCTCCAAAGCATTCACACTCACTGCATGTGTCTATTACCTGCAGCAGCAGCTGCAGCCTGTGGTACACACAGTTCTATGTAAAGGTTTCTGCAACAGACCTACTCTCTGTGATGATGTAGTCTCCTCACCCCAGTAATGTCCATCTCAACAGCTAAGAAATGCCCCCTGTTCTACATGAAGGCCTTATATATTGCACAGTGGTTGCATGTCATTGGCTAATGATAGTGAAACTCAGCTGTTTTGGCTGCAATTAGCATATCAGAGTCACATATTGGTTTAGAGGCAATTACCTGCTAATAAGAAGCATGCAGAATGCAAGCAGCTGGCTATGGACAAATATTCTGTATGAGACTTTCCTCATACAGAACACACCTTTGAGTAACTGTACTAGTAGCATATTTCAACAGAAGAATACTGCACTCCACAAGGTGTGTAACTATTTTTATGTACAACAGGATGCAGATGGGAGGATAGATGGCTTGGGAATAGGGAGTACAGCAGTAAGCCTTTCATAGACCTGTGATAATGACATGACATTGATACCCTGCTGTCTTACACATACAGGGGGTGTAAAATATATATCAGGGTTTCATTGTATTTTGTCATTGTGGCACACTGATGTTTTTGGACTATCCCAATATAGTGGTCATAACAGCACACTGCTATTTGTCTGGCACTGGTCTTATGACATATTATTGGGTATATAGCCTTAGGGTTCACACCACACTGGACTGGAGTATTGTGTGTATGATCATACAGCAGAATCTCTCATGGCACACAAGGAACTACCTCTGTAATGATACTATCTCAGTTTTATTCATACATGTAGTATGTTGTCACACTGTGGGGCATCACATGCGTGAACAAGCAGCAGACAGTGCCAGCCATTTTGTTCTTGCTATATCTGTACATAGTGGACATCCATGTAATTGATCCTGTAATGTCTTTCTCTTTCAGTGTGTTTCAGGACTAGTGTATCACAGAAGGCATGCCCCCTTCTCAGATATGGAGAATGAACTAATACTTCAAGGACTATGACAGCATCATCACATCCTCCTATCCAGGAAGTGGCATAACAGGGAATAGTGGGCTGCATTGTGGGCAGACCTTGTCTGGGATATGAATCAGACTGGCCACCAAGACAGGACATATGAGCAGGTTCAACACTGCACTACAAACATGCTGAATGCCGCACGATAAAGGGCAGCTGATGTAGCCAGGGATCATGTCATCACCAGCAGAGGGGCTATAATGGAGCAACCACTCACGACCACTGAGGAATTCCTGGAAAACCTAGGGACACACTACAGCTCCCAGGCATCTACCACACCATACATCATGGAGGTGGGTGCCACAGTGTCCACAGCAGAGGAGTGTGCAGGTAAGCTTACTAGGATCACCATTGTAATACTATAGCCATCATTCTGTCAGGATGTACATACCTTCACGTGGGTGTCACATCTATGTGCTGTGGGGAGGGTTTAGCTCAGTTATACACTTATACTTAGAATGTCAGCAATACTTCAAGGAAAGCAGTAGCTACTGTACATGTGAGATATATACAGGTATTACCTTGTTATGCTGCAACATGCGGTGGTAATGAAATTACCGCATTCTCACATGTCCGTCAGGAGTTTCCAAGGCTGTGGTCCTGTTTCTGTTAAGCTTGATACAGTTTTGTTATGCAGCATATATATCCTATTAAAGGTAAGGGCCAGGATAATTCCCTATGGACAGGTAATGTTGTGTGTAACCAGGGTAGAATGCTTGCATGTTCCGGTCTGGAACAGTTACCAAAGTTTCCTGCAGTGGGTAATCACAGGAGTGTAGATGAGTGAGCAAAAACACTTTTGCAGTTATAGTTCAGAACGAATAAGCCTCCTAGTGTACATGAAGCAATTAATCTGACATGCCTTGTACATATCAAGAGGTCGATGGTACATACCTTAAGCACTGAAACTTGTATTTATACATATTTGCTAAGATAGGTGTACTGAGTTTTATATGTTGTTTATCAGGTATAGTGTCATATTGCATACCTAAAAGGTACATTGTACTGGACAAGTGTCACGTGATTTAGCTGACGTACTTGTTATAAAGGCCTTGAGTCAAATGTGTATTTTGTTGTGAGGAAGTCTGTTGCGCATAAAAGCAGAGATGAGAAGATGTGAGAGTGGTAATGCAGTTGTGAATCATCATTATTATGACTCTTTGTGGATTTTCCATACATAATAGTGCTGGTAGTAATGTGATGATTCACAACTGCATTACAGTATGCAATTTTATTCTATACATGGAAAGTACTGAAAAGAATGACAGTTTAACTAACTCACAGGCTGAATTATTCACTTTACACATGCCACCAGGGACTTTTGCAGATAGACAGAATGATACTAATGTACCAAGGGTGGACAACAACAATGGGAATACTAATAGAACAAGAGGAGGGGGTAGACATACTAGAACTGACATGGCATCATTTGACATAGAGAATTTTTTAATACCTCCTGTTTTAGGAGATGCAGCATTGAGATTACAAAACCCTGATTTAGGGACACTCAATTCCCAGATATTAAAGTTTGAAAAACTAGCCAAAAAATATAAATCTTTGCAGGCGGACAATGTTTTTTTGGAGCGCTCCATTAAACTTAACCAAGTCCCTAGAGGCCTCAGGGTGTTCAAAATTCCAATGAGAATTGAGGCTAACTCAGAAGCATATTGTAATATGCTGGAGTTATTTGACAGGACAGGTTTTGATTTAATGAGAATAATTATTAGGGACAACACCAGTAGGCTCACTAATTTAAAGAATGAAGTGACATGAATCTGGGGGAATTTTGTTTTGTAACTGTTGATATAGTGAATTTGTTCTCAGTGATACCTCATGATACTGGACTAGACTGGTTTGCCAGCAGTCTGGCTAAATATAGTCATATACACCAGGTGAAGAGAATTTTATTGGTTGACTTGATGCAGATTGTTTTAGAAAACAACTACATCCATTTTGAGGGTGAAATTTACAAACACTCTACTGGAGTTGCAATGGACCCTAAATGTGCACCCATTTATGCCAACTTGGTATTAGCTGAATGAGAGGAACAATATGTCTTGACATCAGGGTATAGATCAAAAATGATTATTTACCTAAGATTTTTGGATGATATACTGTTTCTTTGGAAGGGCACCCGAGATGAGTTGGATGATTTTATAGGTTACCGTAATCATACTACAACGTTCTTGAAATTTACCAGTAAGGTGGACAGAAACATCATTGACTATTTAGATCTACAGTTATACATTAAAGACGGGGTGATACAATCCAACCTATTTAGGAAAAAGACATACAGTAACACATTCTTGCATTATGAGAGTTGCCATCCTCATTATGTTAAGAAGAACGTAGTAAAAGGTCAGATGATTAGGGTGTCATGTATAGTAAGTGAAGACAACAGATTTCTGGAAGAAATTGATGTACTAGTTGGGTTGTTTGTAGAATGAGCTTAGCCTACTGATTTACTAACCTTAGTTAAACAGGATATCATTCAAAGAAGGGGAACAGATTTTAAACCTATTTTACTGGATAACCAAAGAGACACAGTGAACAGTATTGGTTATCAATATAAAGGCAATGACATTCAGACAGATATGGTTTTACAATATAACACCATAGCTACTAAGGTTAAAGATATTATTCAATCAACATGGCAAAACATACTTCCCAGAGATATGCAAGACACACTAGGAGACGGTCCAAAATTTATTAACAGTAGGGGCCTGAATATTAAAGAATTTTTGGAGAGAACACCTATACCTACTAGTCAAAAGCCAGCTAGGATGGCCAAATGTGGCAACTGTAAAGCTTGTAAATATATCAATGACGGTCCATATGTTCAAGTGGGCAACTATAAGAGGTCTTTGAAGAGTCCTGGTTATTGCAATTGCAATACGAACATGGTTATATATGTAGCAACCTGTTTATCTTGTCCAGGTTTCTATGTTGGTATGTCTACAAGAAAATTAAGACAAAGGATCTTGGAACACAACAGGGACATCAAAAACAGGAAGTCAGCCAGTTTGTTATTTAACCATAGTAAAGATTGTATTAATTACAAAAAAATGTATATTTTTTGTTATAGACAGACTATACACCAAAGATTTTGGTGGTGATTATAAAACTATGCTAGAAGTCAATGAATGTTTGTGGCAAATACGACTAGATGCAAGTACACTACCTGGTATTAATGACACTTTATCTTTAGCATGTATATTAAAACACAAGGCATTATGTAGTTGAAACATTTGAAACAACGAAACAACAGTGAATTTTTTTGATTTTTATACCTGCAGAATTTTTGTGGTTGAATTAATACTTGAATTAAAGTGATTGTATTACTAACAAACTTTTGCATTTGGTGCCAAAGAATCTGTAAAGCAAAACAATGTTGAAAAACAAGGGTTAAATTACAAAAGCATTGATAATAGAATTATTGTATTTAATTAGTAATTGGTTATAATGTTAATTGAATTGTATTTTTAAAGGCTGTGATGAGTTGTGATAAACTGACTCTGAGGATGCCCTGCACGGGTGAAAGCGTTTAGTCAGTTAATGTTAATAAAGTCGTGGTGGTTTTACTTAGGCATTACCAGCGTTTTTTTTGTTATCAGTACCAATTCTAACTTGAAGATCGTAGTGTACTGAATCTATCTCAATTTGTCTAGCAAAGTATTTTAGACACATGCTAGATAAGATTAACCATGTGTTGAGGGGCACTGAACATTTTTTAAGCGATCTGCATGCTTTTCTGGAAAATTATAGCAATAGAGAAATGCATTTGATATTGGTAACACTGGACGTTATATCATTTTTTACAGTGATACCCAACAATCAGGGTGTAGACTAGAGAGCATTGAATGTTTTTAAGGTTTAGTAATACTAGTGAAGATAACTTGGCCAAGATAGGTGCTCTTTTAAGGTGTGTGTTGGAGAATAATGTATTCCTATTTGATGATAAAGTTTACTGGCAGTGTAATGGCACAGCCATGGGCACATCTTCAGCCAACAGCTGCATCAATGCTGTCATGGTTGTATGGGAATTGGAACATGTTTTACAAGGACCTTTTTGTAAGCATGCATTTCTTTAAAAGGGATTTGTGGACAACTTGTTTGTCTTATGGGGAGGCACTGAAGAACAGTTTAAAGATTTTGAAAGTTACATCAATACAAGTACCACTTTTTTGAGATTCACCTGTATATGCTCCAAATCAAGTTTTATTTTTTTTGGATGTGTGTGTAGAAGTTGATGGCACTAGTAGTATATATACTTACCACTATAGGAAACCCTGCCATGTCAACTACCTGCTTTCTTATGATAGTATGCACCCTTCATACATTTTTAGGAATGTGACATGTAATCAGGTGTATAGAGCCTCAAGACTTAATGTACATGAAGAAGATTTTCAGCAGCAGGTCAAGGTATTGAGCCAGGAACTGACAGAGAGGATATAATGAGGCAGATGTCCTAATTAATGTTAATGAGGGGACAGGATTGAGGGGAATGGTAGCCAAGCCTTATTTTTCTAAACACAATTGCAGAGGTGAACAGGCCTCCAGAAAGCCATCTAGCATGAAACTTAAGGTTTCTTTATACTATGCAGACAATGTTTCTTCCTATATGGATATAGTGAGGAGGCATTGGGGTGTCCTTACCACAGATAGGGATATTTGTGAACTGATAGATGCTGAGCCTAAGTTTTTATTTAGGAATAGGAAGTCCCTCAAAAGGCAGTTATGCTATCCTAGGAGTACTTTTCATTCAAATAGAGCAGTTGGAATATACCCATGTGGTAAATGCAACTATTGTAAAAATATTGATAACACAGCTAGCTTTGAACATCCAGATCAGAATAGAGTGTTTCATTTTCAGGTGCAAGCCACATGTGATAGGCAACATATAGTTTACTTAGCCTATTGCCTTAAAAGTAAAAAAAAAATCTATATAGGTGAAACAGACAGACCTTTCAAAGAAAGGATTCAGGAACACATTTACTATGTCAGTAGGAGAAATAAAACCAGTGCTTTGGCCAAGCATGTTATCAGTACTAACTCTGAACACACCTTTAAGTTTATGGTCATAGGTAGAATTTTTGATAATATCAGGGGGGGAGATAAACGTAATATGACCTAGCAGTTAGAGGCCAGATGGATTATTAGACTTACGGGAGACTCAGGGCATGGTTTAAATGAATATCTGCCACTTAAACCTAAGCTACAATCCAGACCCTTGTTTAGATAATTTTTTTTTCTCAGCTGTCTCACCAATGAAGTGTATTTACTTATGTATATTCTTTACATAAACCTAAGCTACAATCCAGACCCTTGTTTAGATAATTTTTTTTCTCAGCTGTCTCACCAATGAAGTGTATTTACTTATGTATATTCTTTACATATTTTTATATATACACTTTTATAGGTGTATAAGTGTTATATCTCAAAGTTGCATTTAAAAGATTGTTTTATATATATAATATATATATATATATATGTTTTATATGTATATATATATATATATATATATGTGTGTGTGTGTGTGTGTGTGTGTGTGTGTGTGTGTGTGTGTTTTATACATTTTTCATAAGTGGTTTTTACAAACAGCAGTATGTGTTTTGAGAGCATTTACTTCAACTGGTGGGTTCAAGTTGCACCCTGTGATGTTGATTGTTGTCGCTTGGTTTGTATCATGTGACTAGTATTTGTTAGATGTACAAATAAAAACACATTTTAGTGTACTTATTAGCATCTATTGAAGCATGTCTTCCTGTGAAAGAGCTTATGTTTTAACATTAAAACTACAACTGAAACTGAGTTCTTTTGTGTTTTTATTATTGTTTGCTTTTGGATTTGTTTGGAACTTAGAAACCTGTGTGGGCTGTTGACCATTTTTTCTGGCTTTATTTATTACTGTTATTTATTATTATGATTTGATATTAACATATTTTGTTAAATTAATGATATTTTGGAATACTATGTTTCATTATTGTTATGTTTTTATAATTACTTTTCTTTTAAATAATGGCATTGTATAATGCCTCCTTTCTGCCCTTCCGCAGCTGTCTGGTATTCTGCGGCAGTTCTGATGTACTGCGCATGCATATGCTTACGCAGTACATCAGAGCTGTGGGTGGAAGCAATGGAGAAAGCAAGATCTCTGTTGCTTTTTACAAACTGTCTAGCTATGTTAAAGGAGTTAACCCATTTAACATAGCGAGACACCTTTAAAAAAGCAACAGAGAATCTCTGTTGCTTTTTTAAAAGCTGTCTCGCTATGTTAAACCCATTTAACATAGCGAGACAGATTTAAAAAAAAGCAATGGAGAAAGCAAGATCTCCGTTGCTTTTTACAAAGTGTCTCGCTATGTTAAAGGAATTTAACATAGCAAGACAGCTTTAAAAAAAGCAACGGAGATAGGAAGATCTCCGTTATTTTTTTTAAAGCTGTCTCACTGTGTTAAACTCCTTTAACATAGCAAGACAGTGTGTAAAAAGCAATGGAGATCTTGCATTCTCCATTGCTGTAAAAAAAGACTTATACTAATGGAAAAACTGATTTACAACGTGCATGCTGACCAATCAGCATGCACGTTTTGGAATATTAATGGGGGTCATTGTATAATAGCCTTTTAATTCTCCTGTGGCATGTGCACTGACTGCTTGTGCTTTGTTTTTTTTAGAATGGAGTCCAAAATTAACGTATTTGTCTCATTTACAAGGACGCCTTCTTTCATGTAAATTCTGCTGATGGTAACAAACAAAGAACATAAGTAGAGCATTAGGCAAAACAAGAAATGTACTTAGCAAATTTTAATAATAAATAGCTAGTATATTCAGGCTGTTTAATAACTCCTGCACAAACATATACTTTTTCATTCATTTTGATACATTTCCCAAGTGCCTATGCTAGTGATACTTATTCTAATCTTCTTTGTGTGATGATACTAACCTTCAGTGTAATTCTAATGCTTGTATTCAACCTTTGACCTCTGTTTCCAGAGTTACTCTTTGCCACACTCATATTTTGATTCATTATCTTCAAATATTTTCAGTTATGAAACATATTTCTTCCACTTACTTATGAATGGGAAATACTTTTATTATTCTACCATACCTGTAATTTCTCAAATCTTCATGAACAAACATATTCTGTATTTTAATTTCAGTTAATTTAAATGTAATCACAGTCTGTGACTATATTTTACTTGTCTTCAATTACTCTGTCTCTAATTAACTATGTCATCTTTAATAAATGCAGACTCTAAAGCTAAGTAGAGTAAAAACAATATAAGCATTAACCTGCATAGCCGCCTTAAATCTAATTTTCTAATGTTGCTGCTGATATCTTTGTCCACTGCACTTCTATATTTTGTTTGCTGTCTTTACAGCATAATGTTACTCAACTTCATTTACAGTAAGTAACCAGTGTCTGACATTAACACCCCCATTGCTATATGGATGCATCACACAATATTGCTTTTTTTGTGTAGGAAATGTATGATTTTATACCATAGTTACAATAAGAATAATTTACTCTTTTATAACTTATTAATTTGATTTGAATGAAACTCACTCCAACATTTTATTCTTCTAGACTGTTTACCCTGGACTGGAGGTGTCATCTAAAAATATCAATTGTAAATTCCCATTTAGGCAATTAACAATCCAAAATGAAGATAGGATATTTAATCCACATTAATATCCCTGAATGCATGTTCATCAAATCCATATAGATGAAAAGCATCAATCCAAGACCAGTTGTCACTGTAAGACATATCCATCTGCAGGCATACATAAGTTGATTTAGATACGGTAAGGTTTGCACTGAGAAAAGTTGGAAGAACATCTTGTGTGGGCCCTTATAATTTGCCTGGTTTGTTTGTACATGCATTCTGATAATTTGCCTGTTTTTTTATATGTGCATTCTGATAATTTGCCTGATTTCTTTGCATGTACAATCAGTGAGGCTGATTCACTGAAGAAGTCATTTAATGTCTTATTACAGAATAGCACTGTTTTCATTTATTTTATTCTATTCATTTGTTTACCAAGAAAGCCCAGTGAATGCATGTGCAAACCTTTGCAAAGGCACTCTGAGAGCACTGCATAATTAAGTGACTTGCATGGAGTAACACAGTGGAGGTGGAACGACTCAAATCCCATACTTTTGGGATACCAAAATCAGCTAATTAGTAATGGCTCAGAGCCTTAATCTTCTTCACTAACAATCAAACTACTCATCATAAACAGAATACAATACCTAATGTTGTGAAGCAATTTAATGTTGTCTCATCACACAAAGGTGACAGATATACTCTAGTACAGAATTTTAGGCCAATGATTTTTATATCAATTACAGGTAAATGTTTTGGGCAGTGTATAGTGTTATTCCTAAAAATTTATAACAAGTACACCAGTTTTGGCAGGCACCACTTATCGTTGCTTTTATTTTTTGAAAGGAAGATCGACATTAACTAGTTTATCAGACTTGTATGAGATTTTCGGAAAATTGCTCTTTGCCTTTGTTTATCTGTCACTGTGGTTTGTTTGGATTTGGTGAAGGCATTTGACATGTTGCCATACTCAGGTGTCATTAAAAGACTTAAAGTTTAAAATGTTAACCCATTTTAGATGGATTACCTTTGAATATAAGGTAGGACACAAAGAGTGATAGTCCTGGTCAGTGTTCAGAATGGGTAAGGGTAAATGCACATATCCCTCAGAGTTCAGTTTAATTTTTGTTTTCCTCTTTTGTAACTTCATTAACTGCTGACTCTCTAGATATGTTGGTGATCTGACACAGAAAAATACTTAACATAATAAACTCTTATGTGAAACAATTAGGTTTAAATTTAATTGTGAAAAAAATCAAGATAATGGCATTCAGTCCTTACAGACTGGGAAACAAGCATGTTTGCTGAAGTAATAGCCAAGGTCACAACAATGAAACAGCTGGAAGTGTTTATTAAAATCAGTTTGCCTAATAATACAGTTCATATTAGCATCAAGACCATGAGGCCAATAAGTCAATTATTTTAATCTATGTTTACTATGAGTTCAGAAAATGTAACTAAATTAGTGAAATCAATTATCCACCCAATTCATCAGTACAATTCCTTATTTTGTGCATGCACATTTACACAAGTTAACATGATGGACTTTCATACTCCCTTCATTTACAGGATTTGAAAATGCCACAAGATTGTAGCAGCTTGATTTTTATACTATCAGCTATGAACTCAGTGCCTTGATCTTTATAGTATCCACTAATAATTGAGTGCCTTTCTATAAGACTTTTAGATGCATGACATGTAGGTCAATATTAGGTCTGTAATTATATGAGAATGAGAAGCATTATAAGCACGGTAATCTAAAGTTTGTCATTACACTGAACAAAGCCAGTGTGAGAGTAAATTTATATGCTAATGATTCTGAGTTCATGAAAAAGACAGCCTGTGATGACATGAGGTATTGCCAGCTATGCCACGAGAAGTAGGGCAGTGGATGAGTAATGCAAGCATAGCTAGCTGGAGTTTTGTGAAGAATTATGTGTCATTTGTATAGCAAACTGATTTGTACGGATGCTTGTGTTGACAATGTATTTGTAAAGCTGCTTGTGTTAAAAATGTACCAACAATGGGTCATGCTAGACAGAAACAAAATACACCTGTATGTCAGACTTAATTGTAACTGTTGAAAATAATATATTGTAATGGAGGATACTGGAAGAGAAGAGGTTGATCTCAGTCTAGCTAATTTTAAAAAAATAGTGTGAAATTAATGTACCTGGTTTAGGCCATAATGATTGTATCTTATAGTTCTGATTGCAGCAGGAGAAGAACTGTATGTAAAAATCAGGACTAGGAATCCTACTGTATTGTCCTTAGGGATAAACTAATTGCTATCCTGGAAGGGTGGAAGTTTTGGAATGATTTTATAGCTTCCAGATGCAATAACACATCTCAGCAAAGCTATATTTGTCTGTATAGTAACACACGCATGCTAAATTTTGGTTCAGTTTCTAGCAAAGGGGGTAGTGTGGGAACCAGAGTCAGACAACCAGATGTATGTGATGACATTCTATAATCCAGCACTGAAATAATGTTTTAATACTAGATAAGACAGCAGTCTCAGAGCAGCCTGTCTTTGAAACCTGACAAAGAAGAAAGACCACTCACCCACTTCATCTTGTCTTGCTCTTGTAAGTGTACTAGGGAACAGAAAATTAATTAGATCAGTCAGGAAAATATAGTGAGATTAGTTAAGTATTGTTTTTTGGTATCTGTGTGAACCTTTCCATCTGTGTTATTTTTTAATATTTCCTGTGATTGAAACTCTGGTGTTTATTGTAAATTGATATTTAGTATTTTCATTTTTTTATTATTTATTATGAGATATATTTAAACTTTTCATTGTGGCTAGTCTTTAGAAAATATTTTAACCTTTGAGAGTACTTTTACTTAGTTGGTGACACTGTGGCCATTTGAGAATGCCTTGCTGCATTGGTAAAACACTACCATTTGTATGAGTATCAATTTTGCTCAGTATAATTGGGTACCCTTGTAAGACCGTTAGAGTAGCTGGCTTTGGAGCATTCTGGTGGCAGTATCTACCTTATAGTCTGGGCAGAGGGGCATAACTGGTAAATCTGTACCAGTCTTTCCAAGGTGTGTGTGTGTGTGTGTGTGTGTGTGTGTGTGTGTGTGTGTGTGTGTGTGTGTGTGTGTATATGTGTGTTTGTGTGTGTGTGTGTGTGTGTGTGTGTGTGTGTGTGTGTGTGTGTGTGTGTGTGTGAAAATCAAAAAATCAAATATCAAAGAGTGTTTGTGCCAGCTACTTGGAGCAGAGACACAAAGCACTGGTCCCAAAAAGAGGGTGATGGAGGACTTGGCTTGGAACACTCATCTGAGGACTCTATAGCTGTGTCAGTGGGGAGTGTTATTAGGGGCCTGGAGAAAGAGTGTGAAACCCAGGCACTGGAATGAGTCTGTCTCCTGTGTGCTCTTAAGGGAAATTGTGGTTGGTGCAGAGAAGTGCATCTGGAAATACTGTGTGTATTTTTTTTTTTGTTCCAAGTGAAAGCCCCTTACCTGTGTCCATGGTGAGGATTGAGACTCCTTGATCACTGGCTCAGAGGAGGGACATCACATATTTGTGCCATTGGTTGGATATTAATTGAACTTATGTAGCCTATAGGTGGTTATCACTGAAGGTGTGTATACTCTCAGGAACCACAAGGTAAACATACAGAGTTTCATTTTCACAGCAGTTTTATTTATTTATTTATTCATTTATTTATTTATTGTGTTAGTTTAGTTTAGTCAGTTAAAGCAGGCAAAATGTCAGCAGATGATTATGGCAAGCTGACAAAGAAGCAGTTGGCCAAGGTGTGCAAAGCCAAAGGACTCGTGAATGCCAACCTGACTAAATAGGAAATGACTACAGCCTTAATTGCAGCTGCAACTCGAACCAGCAATCAGGAAGACAACCAGTTTGGTGATGGGGATTTACAGCTCTCAAAAACAGGACAGTTCACCTTTTCCTCAGAGTACTTAAAAATCCATATGGAGTTAAAGATACTTGAACTGGAAGCCAAATGGTTGGAATTAGAATCAGCAAAGAGACTGCAGCATTTAGAGGCTAAAGAAAAGGAGAAACAGATGGAATTAGAATCAGCAGAGAGACTGCAGCATTTGGAGGCCAAAGAAAAGAAGAAACAGATGGAATTAGAATCAGCAGAGAGACTGAAGCATTTGGAGGTAAAAGAAAATGAGAAAGAGAGCCAAGATAAGAGGGGGATGCTGACTCTTCATCAGGGCCATGGAGGTAATGGGAAAGGGAATAACTGAACCCCAGAAGCAATAAAGTTTAGTAAAATCCTTCCACAGTTTACAGAAGGTGATAATTTTGATAGTTTTATTCATGTATTTGAAAGAGTATGTAAACAGTAAAATGTTGACCAAGGGTTCTGGGTAGAGTTCCTGACCCCCTTACTTAATCGTAAAGCTGTAACTGTTGTTTCTAAATTGTCTGATACTGATTGTTTAAACTATGATAAAGTAAAACAAGTTTTATTGGAATGTTTTAAGTTAACACCTTACACTTACAGAAAAAAAGTTTTATGAACATAGACGCAAGGCAGATGAAAGTATATGTGATTATATTGCTGAGTTAAGCACTTACTTTTATACGTGGGTGAGTGGGTGTCAGGTCACCAGTTTTGAAAGGCCAGCAGACCTTTTGGTGAGAGAACAAGCCCGTAGCACTTAACCTGAGGACATAAGAAGCTGGTTGGCAGACTGGGAAAGCAACTCTGCTGATGAGCTGGGGAAAATGGGGATCTCTACTTAGCAAGCAGGGTATCACTGCACAAGAACGGGATACCCAGTGCTACATATGGATATAAGGGAACCCATGGTGGGCAGTCTAAACCACCCCAAAAGAGTTCAGCAGTAACAGGGGAAGCCACTAGTTCAGGTATACAGCTAGGATCAAAGTTTAGATGCTTTAAATGTAATCAGTGGGGCCATGCAGCATACAGATGTCCACAGATGCAAGGTGTTAAACAAAAGGTGGTGGGAGCCAGAAAGTGGGAATAACAGTATGCCAGTAGTATGTTGTTTGGAGACAACAAGGGTATGAGACTATCACCAGAGTTTATATCCTGTCTTAGTGGATGAAAAACAAACCACTGCTGAGAAAGGCACAACCTCTGACATAACCATTGTGAAGCTTGCAGTGGTTTAATAGGAGTAGTACTTGCTTGGGAAGTCCACTCCAGTCAGACCTTTAGGAGGGACCCCATTCTAAATGCCTTTGGTCAGAGTTCACTTTGACTAGTATGGTGGAAAAGGAAGCAAGCAAGTAGGTGTGTTTGAGGATATCCCTGCAGATGTCTTGATAGGGAATGATTTTGATAATGCAGTACCTTGTGTGTATGTAGTTAAATGCAGTCAGGCTTGGAGACAGGCATGTGGGGCTGATAGCCTGGAGGAGACCCACACAGACCTCACACCGAGGCAGCTACCCTGTAGCAGTGAGCCTGAAGGTGAGTCACAGCTGCTAATAGGTACTGATGTTCCATTGGACAGAGTGACCGCAGGGGCACAAATAAGTGGTAGTGCCCAGGCTGACAGTGAGGCACTGCTGTTAGAGGATATCAAACACCTTGTGGAAGAGTCACAAAGGTAGCATTCAGACAGCCTCAGCTCTTGGACCCTGCATTATGAAGCTTGAGGGAGGTAGGTAGGGAGGTACCTGATTCTTAAGGAATAAGAGAGTCTGTATACTGGAACAAAGGGTTACTACATAGAGAGTGAACCCTTGATGGAGGGCTAAAGGGTGAGGTAATTCAGCAGTTGGCAGTGCCTAGACCCTACCATCTAACACTTCTAGCCATAGCCCATGGCATTACTTTTGCAGGTCATTTGGGCATAAAGCATACCAAGAGACATATTACACAGAACTTTTATTGGCCAGGGATTGCAAAGGATGTAGCAGGGTACAGCAGGACCTGTGAGTCATGTGATTGAGGAGTCATTTCAGAGAGTAGCTATGGATATTGTGAGGCTTCTGAGTTCCCCAAGTTCCACAGGGAAGAAGTATATCCTAATGGTAGTTCATTATGCTACTAGATACCCTCAGGCAGTGGCTCTGTCCTTCATCGAGGCAGAGAAGGTATAAAATGTTTTGTTAGAGATTTTCAGCAGTGTGGGTTCTCCAAGAGAAATATTGACTGACAGAGCTGGCAATTTCATGTCAGACCTGCTGGCTTGTCTGTGGAAGTGCTGTAGGGTGAATCACCTTAAGACTACCCCCAGACTAATGGCCTTGTGGAGAGGTTAAACTCTACACTAAAGACCATGCTATCAGCATTTGCATACCAGTTTAACAGAGTGTGGGACACATATTTGCCCCATCTGCTGTTTGCATACAAAGAGGTACCCCGGGAATCTACTAGTTTTCACCTTTTGAGTTGTATGGGCATAGGGTGAGGGGCCCTTTAGATTTGATTTGTGATGAGTGGCATGGTGAGTGTGAATCCCACAAGGAGTCTGTTGTGGCATATGTCCTAAACCTCTGGGCAAGTCTTAGGGAGTTCATTGGCTTAGCTCAGGAAAACCTGGCAGGAGTCCAACAGCAGAAAAAGGTCTGGTATGACAGGAATGCTTGAATCCAAGAGTATGCTGTGGGACAGCAGGTTATGGTTCTCATTCCTGTCAGACACAATAAGCTGCAGGCAGCTTGGGATGGACCCTTTGAAGTGGTAAGGAAGGTTGGTGATGTTAATGCATCGGAGACCATCCAGGTGCAATTAACCATAGGCAAGACTGCTCTGCAATTTGTAGCATGTTACAGGCCACCCTCTCAAACTCAGGAACCTCACATGGCCTTCCTGAAAACATTGGCGGGGATAAATGTATCTCCAAACACCATCATACTAGGTGACTCAACTACCCTAATATAGACTGGGAACACTACTCAAGCCCAAACACTCTAACCCAAAGATTCCTGGAGTTCATAAACTCAAATGCCATGGAACAGCTAGTCACCATCCCCACAAGAGGAGAAAACATACTTTTTCTCATCATCACGAACATGGGATCAAAATGTTCAACACCGGAAGTATACCCCTCACTGGTGAGATCAGATTATAAACTAATCTCGCTGGAGGTCCTCATCCCGCCCCCACCTGAAACAAAAAAGACCACAGTGAAAAACTTCTCAAAAGCCGATTTCACACTTCTAAAAACTAGTGTGGTCTCCTTTAAGGCCCCTGAGCCAGTGGTAAACATTACTCAAACCGCTGAATCACTTACAAATGCCTTCTAACAGCACCTACAGGACTGCATGGATCAGGCAATCCCAAACAAAACTAAGACTCTCTGTACCAAAGGCAAGCGTCCAGTCTGGTGGACCCCAGCCATAAACAAGCTCTACAACAAAAGGAGGAAGCTACTACATGATAGAGCAAAATCCTTGAAAGGTAAGACACCTTTGATCATTATAAGTAAAAAACTAAGAGCTCTCATAAAATCATCCAAGGCAAATTTTGAGAGAAAAATCGCCAAGGACTCTAAAGAGAATCATAAGGCCTTCTTTAGCTATGTTAGAAACCTAGGAGGAAACTCCCAGATATGCTCAGAATTAGTTCAAAATGATGTGAAAATTACTGAACCTACACACATTGCCAACATACTGGCTGACAGGTTCAGTGCAAACTTCTCCCCTCCCCAAAGGAGAGATATCTATTCCAATGGATTGTAGCCTCCCAAACATCCCCAACGCCCAGGTGAGAACTGCCCTCACTAAGGCAAAAAACACAGCATCCATGGGACCGGATGGTGTCCCCAGCTGTGTGCTTCACGAACTCAACGAGGAATTAAACCCACAGTTAGGACAGCTGTTTAATCTTAGCCTCACCTCGGGATACGTACCCAAGGAGTGGCGCACGGCGACTGTGGTCCCACTTCATAAGGGCGGTGCCTCCACAGACCCTGGAAATTACCGCCCCATTAGCTTGACAAGCCTTATCTGCAAAGCCATGGAGAGGATCATAATGGAACTCATAAATAAAGACATAGGGAACTTGCAGACTTTGGATCCAACCCAGTTTGGCTTTGTCAAAGGCAGATCCTGCCTCTTAAACTTGGTTGACTTTTTCAAGACTGTCACCAAGGCCATTGATGAGGGAAAGGCAGTCCATACAGCCTACCTCGACCTGGCAAAGGCCTTCGACACAATACCCCACTCAGGTATCATCGAAAAACTCATCAACTTGAATGTAAACCCATACATCACAAGATGGGTTGCAAACTGGCTAAGTGACAGAACCCACAGGGTCAGAGTTGCTGGAGCCATGTCAGACTCAAAGCCTGTCACAAGTGGTGTCCCACAGGGCTCAGTCCTGGGTCCACTCTTGTTCGGCATCTACTTTTCTGAAGTACAAGCAAACACAGGAGGGTTATGGCTGACAAAGTTTGCAGATGACTGCAAACTGGGCGCCATAGTCGAAAACACATCTGACACAGATATCCTCCAGAAGGGCCTCACAGAAATGGATAACTGGTGCCAGACCATGGCCTGAAGTTAAACGCCAAAAAATGCATAGTCATACCCTTCGGGAAAAACAAGGTTACCCCTAGCTACCATATAGGTGGCAATCCACTGAGCACAGAAAAAGTCATCAGGGATCTGGGGACCCAGGTTGACAGTAGCCTTCGCTTGACACTCATGTTGCTAAAGTAGTTAGGAAAACCTTCTATATCGCCCACCTGATCATGAAGGGATTCACATCTAGATCAAGGGAGGTCATTGTCCCCCTGTACTCATCATTCATTAGACCTATGATTGAGTACAATGCCCCGTTTGGAATGTATCTGACCAGACACCTGCTGCAGCTTGAAAGGCCCCAAAAGTTCCTCACCAAAAGGATAAAGGGTCTCAAAAATATGTCTTATGCTGCCTGACTGAAAGAACTCCAGCTCTATTCAGTCTCATACCGCTTGCTCAGAGGTGACCTGTGCCTGACATATAAGGCCATGTCAAACCCAGATTTGATGAATATGCTTCACCTCAAAAAATCTAGATCCCTCAGAACCACAAGGGCAGGAGACTTAAACCTTGACACGGTTATAAATAGAACGTGCTGGAGGGACAGATTCATCACCCAGAGACTCCCTATGCTGTGGAACAAAATCCCGGTACATGTGAGGCAGAGCACCTCTCTGGCCTTGTTCAAGAGGAATCTTGACCAATGGATGGGAGATTGCAGATATACCCCAGGGATTACTTCAGTGTCACTGCTTGACAGAGGCACAGCAAAATGATAGGCATAGTTTTTATTCAAACTAAAGGGGTGGCGAAAGCCACATAACTATGGGCTAGGCTTATAAATGCCCTTGGGCAGATAGCCTAGTATGAACCTATGAACCTATGAACCTAATTACATGATAAACCTGCTAGGCAGGAGGCAGTGGCACAAAATGTACCATATTAACATGATGAAGTCTTACCATGACAGGGATGCTCTTGTGCTGAGTAGCTGCAGTGGATGGAAGGAGAAGTTTGAGAGGGATCTATGGCTATATTAAGCCAACAAGCAAAATGCCAGGTTGTTAAGATGGAGCCTAGAGTTGCAGGCATATGAAATGACAGTGTAGTACCATAGTGAGGTCAGCAATGCTGATGTAGATAGACAATCAGGACAGGGTGTGGGTTACTGTCTTTCCAGACAGGCTCATGTCCCTCAAGCCACGTTTATCAAGGGTCACTTGAAAAACTAGCTTGAGTCTTCAAAGGGTGGAGTGATGTGATGATGTGAGGTATTGCCAGCTATGCCAGGAGAAGTAGGTCAGTGGATGTGTAGCATATGCCAGCAGAGCTAGCTGGAGTTTTGTAAATAATTATATGTCACTTGTATATCAAAATGATTTGTATAGATGCTTGTGTTGAAAATGTATTTGTAAAGCTGTTTCTGTTAAAAATGTACCAACAGAGGGTCCTGCTGGACAGAAAAGAAATACACTTATATGTCAGACTGTATTGTAACTGTTGAAATGAATATATTGAAACAGAGGATACTGGAAGAGAAGAGGTTAATCTCAGTCCAGCTCTCTTTGAAAATAGTCTGACATTAAATTACCTGGTTTAGGCTATAAAGATTGTAGGGGGAACTTAGTAAAGCCTACATATTTTTTTCCATGTAGGCATCGTGACATGCTGCTAACACAGCTGCAAACAAATTTCAATTCATTAAGTGCTGCTGATCAGTGCACACGAGTGTGCCAACAAGGCAACTTCTGTGGCATGCAAAGCACCTCATAAGCAAGTGAATCTCATGCAAATGAGGCAGGTAGAGCAATCCAGCAAGCAGATGGGTAGCCCTGCAGACCCTGTGTCAGTTTCTGTAGTGTACACAGAAAACTTCCATATACAGGACTGTAGACAGACAAAAGTGGCTGTAAAAATGTAGGTAGTTAGAAATGGCATAGCACACACAGATGTGAGCAAAACTATCTTCTGTGTGTTCCAAAAGTTACAGTAAATATGTTAAAATATTTTTTTCTTTAATAATCTTGGCATGTTTGCCCTGTGTGCCACAGTGCACAAACATGCCATATAAAAAAATGTGTAAAAACCAAATATTAATATCATGAGACAGAAATGTTTTACAAGACCCTGTGTGCAGTATCTACAATGGTGCATTGGAGCTGTTGCTAACCTGGAAAGGGTTTGTAGTGTGTAATATCCAGGTTGTAAGCACGGATCCATATACAAATGAGGTGGAGTTACTGAATAGCATAATGGGGTAACTGTGTCCACATATCCCCTCTGTGTAGGCAGAGAATCAGGTTGGTGTCCACACAGGAGGTAGCTAACATCAGGACAGGGTATGTCCAATAACTTCTAAGCTGATTGGAGCTTAGCTGAGCCTGTTTGCGCAGCGTGTCACCATGTTGAGCATGGAAACCTGGGAGGGTGTGCACTGACATCTAAGCTTTGTTTACCTGTGGGACAAGTGTTTCCACGTGTTTGAGTGGTGTTGCCACTGTGCTGACCATGGAAGTTTGGGGGTGTGTGCACTGACTGCTAAGCAATGTTTCTCTACTGGTTGTGCATTTGCATGGTGTGCCACAATGCTCAGATACCTAAAAGGCCAAGAAAGTATTAATTAGTGTTGATCATTGCTTAACTTCAACTAGGGCCATTAAATGATGTCAGTGATATATTAGGCAGGTGCACTGCATCATAGGTAGCCGATCACGCAGGCAGCACCTACAGTAGGGCACTATAAAGTATGCATACACCCTACAATCTGATTTTTTCCCCATACTTTACATCATTGGAGTACAGATGTGGGAATTTTAACTGAAAGAATGCTAGGGGCTGCTGCAGGTCGCTACATTTGTATGTGCTAGATGCTTAAGTCAGTGCTGCTGCTGCTGACAACAGGCTTAGGCAGAGAAGGAGAAGAGTGCTCAAGCCCATGGTAACCTTCCAGGAGCTACATAAGCTGGAAATTGTAGAGCACTACAGGGTGGACAAGGATGTTCTCCAAGAACTCACTGAGCTCTGTCGCCCTCAACTCAGGTCCAGAGCCAACAGCGAGGAGCCCATCCCAGTGGAAACAAAGGTATATGTAGCCCCTAGGATAATAGCCACAAGTACCTTTCAAAGACCAAGTGGGGACACGATGGGGGTCTCACAGGCATCAGCAACTACAGTATGCCACCAGTTCCTGAATGCCATGCTAACGCATGCTAGTGAGCACATATATTTTCCCCTCACCCCTGAGGTGAGGGCCAGCAATATGCAACATTTTTACCATGTAGCACACTACTCTGAGGTACTGGGTGCTATAGATAGCACTCATGTACACATCAAGGCACCACCTGGAGAGAAGGGTAGAATCTACGTCAATCACAAGGGGTACCACTCCATCAACTGCTAGGTCATGTGCAATGCACAGGACATTATCATGAATGTTTATACTGGCAGCCCTGGCAGCTATCACAACTCCCATATCTGGCATGCATCTCAGCTGTACCAGATGTTTGCTAGGAGGGGACTTCCCACATGACCATTTACTGGGGGATGCTGGCTATACACTGGAACTAGGATGATGACACCCATCAGAAATGCACACACACCCATGGAAGAACGCCATAATGAGGAACATGCACAAACTAGGAACATCATATAGTGTGTGTTTGGGTAGCTGAAGTTATGGTTACGGTGCCTCGATATATCGGGTGGAGCCCTGCAGCATTCTCCAGCCACATGTGCACATATGTTCACAGGATGTGCCTTGCTATAAAATATGATCCTGTGGAAGCAGCTGCAGCAATATCAGCAAAGGGAAGGGATACACAGCCCCCCCAGTGTCTAGGCCACCACAACCACAGTCACAGGAGGATCCCCCTGATGATGTCCCTGTAGGCAGACATAGATGTGCGCAGTATGCCCTGGCATTGGCTAAGAGATAACGTAGAGCACATTTGCAGACAACCTAGGTTTCTAGGGACTGACACCTATCACATACATATAGTAAAATGGCTGCTGCTAGGCAATCCACACAACCTGTACCTATCCATGTACTGGCTGTGCACTGCTTGCATCATACAGAGTCAGCCCTCAACTACAGTTCTGTCAACTGCTGCATTTTCAAGGTAAGTCTCTAACCTATACAGTAATTGTAAGGATTACTATAAGGTATTGTATGTATAGATCTGCTGCTGTTATGTAAGGAAATATAGCAGGCTACTTGGTCAGAGTTAACATCCACATGGGAAAACTGATACTCAATCCGATAGTATTTGTTCCTTAATTTTCACTAGACCTCATGGCTGGAATATTCACAACATCAAGAAAGGGAGATGTTAAATAGTGGACACACATGATATTTGGACTACTGTCTACCAAAGCTGATCATGTACTTTTGTTCCTCCACCAACACAGTAGTGAACTTATATAACTGCCTTAACAGAAAATCAGCTATAGTATATCAGTGGACCAGGCAATCTCAGGGCTGTAACATAGATAGCACTCACATATTGCATGTCTCTCTTCATACAGGATAACAATGTACATATGCATGCTGTTGATTATGTGATGAAAGACCCCTCCCTGTCTAGCGACCTGTGTGGCTCAGTGGACTACAGAAGCTAGCATGGGTGATGGTGTTGATGGTTCTAATCTGGAATTGCTCACATCTTTTGCATGTGAGGTGGTAGTAGTCTGTTGGTGTTTTCACAGAATGTCATACCTCCCAACCTCTTAGTGCAAGAAATCTGGACAAAGCCAGAACAATGGGTGGACAAAGGCCCAAACATATGAACAGAGATTAAATATTGGTCACATAAACTTAGACAGTTGCTGGAATTAAAGTTGTTGCAGTACTGCATATTTTCTGATGGATATAAAGTCTGACACAATTGTTTGTCTGTAGTTAGTAGACTATGTTGATGTCAACATTCAATAAACCACCAGAAGGCCACAAATGTCTGAGGAACAGATCAGACATATGAGGCAAAACTCTATTCTGTAAAAATCAGGACAGTTGACAGGTATTGAGACTGTCAGTCTTTTGGTGGTGTAACATTACCAAATTCAGTCACATATTAAGTACAGCAGAAAGCTGGGGAATACTGTGGACATTTGGAGTGAAGTGCAGTACTGCAGAAACATGGGCGGATGTTAATGTCTGTAACATACAAAATCCTGGACTGGAATACAGGTAGGTGAGGCCTGGAGTCACATTATAAGTACTGACAGACCCACTGGGCATGCCAGTACGCTTAGTAAAAATGACCGCAATTCTGTTGGCCCTTCCTTGAAATGACCTGTTATGTATAACTGTCTATACATACAGACATATGTGTATACATATCCATTGGTCAGGATCTCTCTCTCACATGCATAGTATATATATATCACTATGTAGTGTCAAATAGATATATACTGATATATATAGCTCTCTCTCTCTCTCTATATATATATATATATATATATATATGTATATTAACATGATTCATAGACTTCTCCCATATATCTACATAACACATATACATATCATACACACACAAAACTACATGTATATATACATGCCTGTTATATAAAGAAATATCTGTATGGATGTCTGCATTGTCCAAAATATCCTAATAATGGTGAGTAAACTGCACTGTCACACAGCCATAATGTTGCTCAAAGGATCCAAACTAAGGGGCAACAGTGCATAATCCACTTAACCTACAGACCCCTATGTCTGTTGGATGTCACCACATAGACAGATGCAGGTGAGGATGTGGTATAATGTATAATGTTGTCAATGCACATATGAACAGAGCACACTGTCCCTTCTCACAGTGTTGCCTATCTTACTGAAAGCAGCTACATATGGCCATATTGGTAACTGTACACACATAGCTAGGACAACAGAAGTTATCTCACTGCTAGGATACTAGATACAGATAACAGTATGAAGCAATATCACTCTGCAGGCCACATATGCTGTTCAACACAAGCCTAGTTTGTGTACTGCAAAAGTACTGTGCCTGTAATCACATACAAAACAGACTTAACCTGTGCTGCATGCAATACGTACTGTGATCTATAGTGTATAAGCCTAGATAGGTAGGGGTTCTAATCTCAATGCAGCCCACTTAGTATGTGTGTGTGTGTGTGTGTGTGTGTGTGTGTGTGTGTGTGTGTGTATGTGCGTGTGTGTGCTCGCGTATGTATATACATATATATATATATATATATATATATATATATATATATATATATATATATATATATACACACACACACACACACACACACACACACACACACACACACACACACCACTGCAAAGCAATGGACATACCCTCATGGGCTATCCAGCAGCAATGGTTATGCACTTTTTGGGCCCATAACTTGCTGCTGGCTTCCCAACTACTGATTTCAGCCACCTTAAGACTACCAGTTGACAATACAGTACCATAAGTAAGACATGGCGTATGTGATAAGTACTGTGATCTTTAATGTATAGGATGAGATAGGTAGGGGTTTTAATCTTACTGCAGCTCACTTGTGTGTGTGTGTGTGTGTGTGTGTGTGTGTGTGTGTGTGTGTGTGTGTGTGTGTGTGTGTGTGTCTGTAAGTACACACACACACACATAATACACACACACACACACACACACACATATATATATATATATATATATATATATATTCCCCTGCTAAACAGCTGTCATGCCCTCATGGGCTATCCAGCAGCAATGGTTATGCACATTTTGGGCCTGGTACTTTCTGCTGGCTTTCAAACTGCCCTCTTCTACAAGTCCTGCTGATGTCAGCCACCTTAAGACTACCAGCTAACAATATTGTAACAGACGTAAGCCGTGGTGCATGCAATAAGTAGTGTGATCTATAGTGTAGCGTAGAAATAGACAAAAACCTACTCTTTGATGTCCATATTTCACAAACTATCAAAAAAGTCCACAAAAAAGTGGGAACACTATATAGACACAGGAAATTCCTCTCAAACCTGGCATGAATCACTCTAGCTCAAACTCACCTATTGTCCACCTTAATGTATGCTGTTCCTATACTTACCCAGATCAGAAAACGTGACCTTGCCAGACCTGAGTCATGTTATAATAAAACTGCCAACTTTTCAAATAACTCCACCTTCAGAACCCACCACTGCCAGGTTCTAAGGGAACTACAATGGCTGGAATTGCCTCAGCTACTAAACTATCACCAGCTAGTCATTTCCTGCAATATTATACAACATCCTGACAAAACCCCTGCACTAGCCCAACTTCTCATCCACTATAAAGCAAATTGTCCTCTCCTCTCTACCAAAAAGTCACTCCTCAGCATCTCTAGGGCTAACAACACTACAGAAAAAGCACTATTTTCTCACAATATAGCTAAAACATGGAATAACCTCCCTTTTGCTCTAATGTCTGCCTCTTCCACTACTCAGTTCAAAAACTTACTTAAAACAAACTTAATGAGTACCTGGTTATGTCTATGCATTACATAATTCCTTCTGCTCTTTTTTTACTCTATATACCTTACCTCTCATTACACCTACTATCCTACATGCTACTGTTTTAAGAAACTGAACTTCTGATTTTTAAAATTTGTAGATTATTTCTTGCTGGACTGTGTTTATTTCTGTATGTATGTTCCATGTTGGTTTCATGTAAACTTTACTGTGTTTTATTTCTGTCCCATGTGGTTTCAGGTAAGCATTTACTGTTCTTTCATATATGTTTAATTAATGTTACTTAATGTGGAGATTTTCTCCCTGGGCCTCCACTGTAAATGGACCTATGTCCAGTAAGACCATCCCAGTAAACAAATGTAAAATAAATAAATAAATGCAAAAAAAGTATAAGCCTAGATAGGAAGGGCTTTTAATCTCACTCTGCCCAACATGGTGTATGTGTGTGTGTGTGTGTGTGTGTGTGTGTGTGTGTGTGTGTGTGTGTGTGTGTGTGTGTGTGTGTGTGTGTGTGTGTGTGTGTGTGTGTGTGTGTGTGTGTGTGTGTGTGTGTGTGTGTGTGCATATCTATATGGCAAGCATATATTGACCTTTGTAACTTAGACATAGTTTGTATTTTGCATCATTTTATTTGTAGCGGGTGATGTGGGCCCCAAATGTCAGACTAAAATGAGGCTTGCTGATATCAACAATCATTATATGTTGTAAACTGATAGTACTAGCAGACATGAATTGTGTTGCATGCATCAGGTACTGTGGTCAGTAATGTACACCAATACATAGGTAAGTGTTCCCAACTACATACAGCCAACTTGCAGTATGTGTGGGCCTTGGCATGTCCTGTATGCATTGAGTGGAAGTGGTGCCAGCTTGAATGTGGCCTTGTTTGTGTGTGAAGCTGTTACAGCAGTATACATCATGTTATGGAGCCATAGGGCATGTGAACATAAGTAGAATAATGGCCATAGAGCCCTCACAATCAGAGACATCTGTATACCCCTCATTAGATGACTAGCACATATTGCCCCAGTTCAAGAGGGACTCAGGCAGATGATGTGTGTTGAGATGATGGCCACCCAGCCAATCAGAGATCATGTGCTGAGGTGCACTGAGGTACTCTGTGTACCATTAGGCAGGGTCTGTTTCAAGGGTGTGTTTATGTCTTCTAGACAAATGTTTCCCACAAGCATGTAGTACTAATGTCACATAGTAGGTTAATGTCCTTACAGTGAGTCATATATCTACTATGCTCCCGATAGACAGCATGTGCACTCCAGCAAGGTCACACCTTGCCCTTTAGCAGACCTTATCACAAATTATGAATACATGAGTACGCTGACCACCACTGTTGTCTTTGGTGATACAGATGTGAACCCAAGGACCCATGCATGTATACTGCTGTACCTTGCTGAAATCATATTTCTGCTGTGCTGCCATGCCATGCTGTACTGCTTCACTTCAGCCGTGTGTCTGTTGGTTATCCCCTCAGAGTCCTGGAACTGAAACATACACAGGTCTGTGACATATCTGTCATTGTGCAACAATACTGCCAGTACAACATCATGCAACATAAGATACACAAAAGTATGTTGTGCTCTCATGACACATGCCAGCATACAGTGTATGTTGCTGACCACTAAAAGTGGCATGGGAAAACAATACTGCATTACACAAGTACGTGTCAAGTAATATAGTCACCCTGTGCATCAGACAAATAGCTTCATTTCCCTGTATCGATGGGAAGGATGACAAGGATGTGGCACAGGTATCATCACTTGCACAGGGTGATGTGTGGGGGTACTTGAGGTTTAGGCAGGCTCACATGGTTGACAGCATGTGTGTGAGTCAAGAAGGGGAGTGGGTTAGATGGACCATGGAGAGGTGCCATGTGTGTCTGTAGTTGACCTACATGTGACAGTGGTGTGTGGGTGTGTGCATGTGCATGGTCAAGCTCAGTGCTAGCCCTACAAGTGTGTATGTTGGACAGCTGTTGACCGTACATGGTGGAGTTCACAGTTCATCATCTCCAGCCCTGAACACTGGAACTGGCTCTGCTAGGAGTTTCACTGGCACCACCATGCCCAAGTTCAGACACAGTGCTAGTACCTGACGGTGACTGCTGCGTGCTGAGACTGTATACCCACAGAAATAACCAAGGCCACATGCCCATGACCTGACATATCATAGTGTGGACAGCACACCTCTCTGTAGCACTGGAGTACCCATGAACTACCACATAGGTGGCAGGACACTAAACATTGAACGTGTGATGAGAGACTTAGGGACACAAGTGGACAGTAGTCTCACTTTCGATAACCACATCACCACAAGAGTCAGGAAATCCTTCTACGTGGCACACCTCATCACTAAGGGCTTTTCATCAAGAAAAAAGGAGGTCATTGTCCCACTGTACTCATCCCTCATTAGACCCATTATAGAGTATAATGCCCCATTTGGTATGTAACTCACAAGACATCTGCAACAGCTGGAAAGGCCACAGAAATACCTCACTAAAAGAATCACAGGCCTAAAGCAGATGCCGTATGCTGACCATCTAAAAAATCTCCAGCTATACTCTGTGGCATATCGTCTACTCAGAGGCGATCTCTGCTTAACATACAAGGCCATGTCAAACCCTGAGCTGTTGGACATGCTCCACTTAAAGAAATCCCAATCCCTCAGAGCCACACGCTCCAGGGATCTAAACCTTATCATCACAATAAACAAAACATGCTGGAGGGATAGGTTCCTGACCCAGAGACTCCCCATACTCTGGAATAGACTGCCCATACATGTCAAGCAAACACATCATTGGCCTTCTTCAAAAGGAACCTTGATGATTGGGTGGGAGATAGGAAATTCACCCCAGGGATCATGTCAGTCGCCCTGCTAGACAGGGACACAGAGAAGTAAATATTGAGGGGAAAAAATTTCCAGGGAATTGTTATGGCTAGGCTTGCATAGGCCTTAGGGCCAATAGCCTAGTACCAACCTATGAACCTATGAACCTATGATGTACTGCCACTACAGAAGTGTAACTGTGCACGGCCATGTGGACTCTCAGCAGATGGTGTTGTCAGACTGTGCTGAATCCATAATCCTAAGCATACTTCTGGTGTTGCATTCAGAATGTGCCTGTGCCTAGAATGATGGCCTGAAACATGTGACAAGTGACCTGTGATGTGATACCTGCAACAGGTGATGGACAGACAACAGCCCTGCTATGAGCACTCCTGTCAATCCCCCTGTGTGGGACAGTGACAACTCTCTTGCTATGGCTAGTGTCTATACTCACTGAAGCCATAGTTGCCACACTGGGATGTTCAATGTCTCCACATTCTGTCCCATATTTGAGGCCTGTGGGGAGTGGGTATGTGTCGGCATATTGACTGTGTGCAGTGACAATGGGGGCAGAAGAGGGATATCAATCTCTGGGACAGATTCAGTCCCCGACAACACCACCTATGCCTTACTGTGGCCGCCATCATCATTAGAGTCCGAAGAGACACTGACATCAGGTTGTGTGGGGGTGAGACCCAACCCCCCCGGTCACCTGTGGAAACCAGACAAAAGCAGTACATTACTACCAGCACTATTATGTATGGAAAATCCACAGAGAGTCATAATAATGAGGGTCCACAACTGCATTACCACTCTCACATCTTCGCATCTCTGCTTTTAAGCACAACAGACTTCCTCACAACAAAATACACATTTGACTCAAGGCCTTTATAATAAGCACGTCAGCTAAATCATGTGACACTTGTCCAGTACAATGTACCTATTAGGTATGCAATATGACACTATACCTGATAAAACAACATATAAAACTCAGTACACCTATCTTAACAAATATGTACAAATACAAGTTTCAGTGCCTAAGGTATGTACCATTGACCTCTCGATATGTACAAGGCATGCCGGATTAATTGCTTCATGTACACTAGGAGGCTTATTCATTCTGAACTATAACTGCAAAAGCGTTTTTGCTCACTCATCTACAGTCCCGTGATTACCCACTGCAGGAAACGTAGGTAACGGTTCCAGACTGGAATATGCAAACATTCTACCCTGGTTACACACAACATTACCTGTCCATTGGGAATTATCCTGGCCCTTACTTTTAATAGGATATATATGTTTTATAACAAAACAGTATCAAGCTTAATAGAAACAGGACCACAGCCTTGGACAACTACTGACAGACATGTGAGAATGAAGTAATTTCACTATCACCACATGCTGCAGCACAACAAGGTAATACCTGTATATATCTCACATGTACAGTAGCTATTGCTTTCCTTGATGTATTGCTGACATTCTAAGTATGAGTGCATAACTGAGCTAACCCCCCACAGCACATAGATGTGACACTCACATAAAGGTATGTACATCCTGACAGAATGATGGCTACAGTATTACAATGGTGATCCCAGTAAGCTTACCTGCACGCTCCTCTGCTGTGGACACTGTGGCACTCACCTCCATAATGTATGGTGTGCTAGATGCCTGGGAACTGTAGTGTGTCCCTTGGTTTGCCAGGAATTCCTCAGTGGCCGCAAGTGGTTGTTCCATTATAGCCCATCTACTGGTGATGACATGATCCCTGGCTACATCAGCTGCCCTTTATCTTGCAGCATTCAGCATGCTTGTAGTGCAATGTTGAACCTGCTCATATGTCCTGTCCTGGTGGCCAGTCTGATTCATATACCAGACAAGGTCTGCCCACAATGCAGCCCACTGTTCCCTGTTATGGCACCTCATAGATAGGAGGATGTTATGATGCTGTCATAGTCCTTGAAGTATTAGTTCATTCTCCACATCAGAGAAGGGGGCATGCCTTCTGCGATACACTTGTCCTGAAACACACCGAAAGAGAAAGACATTACAGGATCAATTACATGGATGTCCACTATGTATATATATTGCAAGAACAAAATGACTGGCACTATCTGCTGCTTGTTCACGCATGTCATGCCCCACAGTGTGACAACATACTACATGTATGAATACAACTGAGATAGTATCATTACAGAGGTAGTTCCTTGTGTGCCATGAGAGATTCTGCTGTATGATCATACACACAATACTCCGGACCAGTGTGGTGTGCCCCTTAAGGCTATATACCCAATAATATGTCATAAGATCAGTGCCAGACAAATAGCAGTGTGCTGTTATGACCACTATATTGGGACAGTCCAAAACACCAGTGTGCCGCAATGACAATATACAATAGAACCCTGATATATATTGTACACCCCCTGTATGTGTAAGACAGCAGGGTATCAATGACATGTCATTATCACAGGTCTAAGACAGGCTTACTGCTGTACTCACTATTCCCAAGCCATCTATCCTCCCATTTGCATCCTGTTGTACATAAAAAACAGTTACACACCTTGTGGAGTGCAGTATTCCTCTGTTGAAATATGCTACTAATACTGTTTCTCAAAGGTGTGCTCTGTATGAGGAAAGTCTCATACAGAATATTTGTCCATAGCCAGCTGTTGCATTCTGCATGCTTCTTATTAGCAGGTAATTGCCTCTAAACCAATATGTGACTCAGATATGCTAATTGCAGCCAAAACAGCTAAGTTGCACTATCATTAGCCAATGACATGCAACCACTGTGCAATATATAAGGTCTTCATGTAGAACAAGGGGCATTTCTTAGCTGTTGAGATGGACATTACTGGGGTGAGGAGACTACATCATCACAGAAAGTAGGTCTGTTGCAGAAACCTTTACATAGAACTGTGTGCACCCCAGGCTGCAGCTGCTGCTGCAGGTAATAGACACATGCAGTGAGTGTGAATGCTTTGGAGGACAACAAGCTTTAGGTGTATCTGTGTCAGCTGTGTCAGCCTTGTTGTAGAGGCAAAGCCAGGGTGAGACTACCCTTTACACTCCAATTACAGCATGTGTTTAAGGTAAGTATGTTAGGCAACTGTGTCAATAACAGAGTACTAGGCGATATATAGTAATGCTATACGGATATGTGATATGTGTCCATATCTGCAGGCCTGTGACTTCCAACAGTGAAAAGCAGTTATTTAATTTGCAATGCTTTGTGTGGATAATGAGTGCATGAGTCATTCATTAATTGCTGCCTTCGCAATAATGTAATTGAAATGCAACACTGGATTTGAACCCGGGAATGTGTGTGATAAAATATACTGTATGCAAGGCATTTAACAGACTGAGCTACTGAATCACTGCTGCAGTGGGTGTATTTGCAAGATATATGTGCACACATACAGGCTGTAAAATACGTTTTCTACATCCATCAGTATGTGCATGGCTTTATATGCATGTAGTTTTGTACCATTGTCCCAGTTGAATATGCATTTTGCTATGAATACCTTAGCAGGTGACTTTCGACATGTTGCTGATAAAAAAGCACATTTACCTGCTATCAAAGGTCTCAGTTAATCCATTATCATGTCTTTGGCTGTCTAGTGGTGTACTATTGCACCAGAGCCCAAGGTACGCTCCCATTTATTTCATTACTTTTTATTCCAGTTTGCACAGTGCAGCACGATTTGCAACTCTGCGAAAACATGCCTAATGACTGTAATTGGCAAATACTATGTTTTGTTCAAAACACCTGTTTTAAGTAAGAGTTTTGTAGCATGGTGGGTTAATGCAGTGTGCTGCAGGTGAGATGGGCTTGGGTTCAAAACATGGCAGAGGTGTTTATTTTGTACATGTGTCTTACAATGTTAGAAACCCATATAGTCATTATAGCTCTATTTAGCTGAGCTTAGCGAAACTGTGTGATGCAGTGTGTCATGCAGCACTGCTTTAAAAAATATCAAGAAAAGAAAAAGGAGAAATAGCAAAGTGGTGAAATGGGGCAGGCAGGGGGAAAAACACAGTGAAAAGCACAGAGGGATGTGCAGGAAGGGTGTAGGAAAGAACCACAGCTATCCATTTCTTGTACAACAACTATTTGTAGAGGAATGTGTATTCTCAAACCCCAGAGAGAGTGGTGAGGATAACTGCATTGTCAAGCCAAATGGACTAAATGATGTGTGTCCAGTGGACATGTGTGTGAAATGGAGAGCTATGTATGGGATGATATTTTATTTTGAGACAGGTGTCCATATGTTTTTTAAGGTGAGAGTAAAATGTTGGAGAAGGAATATAGGTATGTATGGGAGAGGTAAGTTGGGTAGGTGAGGGTGCAGTTGCAAACAGACAAGACAAACAAGACAGCAGACAGGGACAATAGATGACAGATGAGTGGGTGAACACCTTGTATAAGGAAGGTGTTGTGGAATCCAAGTCCCATGTGCCTCCAGACGGAAGCAGTGTGACTTACGTCCATACCCATGGGAATGTTGACACTGCTGCATCACTGTCCCAAGGGTAGCTGTGCTGGAGACTGGGCACCAGGCTAAGGCTGCCTCACCAGGGTGGCTACATGTCCTCAATCTGGTGCAGGCGGAGGTGACAACCACAGCGGACTATGCTCCGCAACAAAACTGGCAGGTCCACATGAGGGACAACACCCCTTCTGCCACAGCTCCCAGAGGAGGGATGGGACTCATCCCCTGGGATGGAACTACCCACTGCCACAGTAGTGCAGGGGAAGCAGAGGGGATACCACTGGTCTGGTCCCCAGATGTGCTGAGACCTGGTGCCATAGACAGTTGAGGCAAGGTAGGGGGATCAGCCAGAACCGACCTACCTTGATGTGCTGTGGTAAATGAGGTATAGCAATAACAAGGTTAATAATAACCAAACCAGTGTTAGTATTAACAGAATCAAACATCATATTTATTCATCCAAATACATATTAATGTATTTTATGTGCAACACAACATTAAGTAACATAATAGTCAGTATGGTAACAGCATGCCAGTACAAAGTAAACCATAGGGCCAGCAAAGCAGTTAGTTTAACAAATATGTTAACATTGCATCATAATAAAAGATAACAATATTTAACCACATTTTCCAAAATATAGTTAAACAAAATATGTTATTATTAAATCATAATAAAACATAACAATAATGAAACATAGTATTCCAAAATATCGTTAGTTTAAAAAAATATGTTAATATCAAATTATAATAATAAATAACAGTAATAAATAAAGCCAGAAAAATGGTCAACAGCCCACACAGGTTCCTAAGTTCCAAACAAATCCAAAAGCAAACAATAATAAAAACACAAAAGAACTCAGGTACAACCAAGGTTTCCAGTTTCAGTTGTAGTTTTAATGTTAAAACATAAGCTCTTTCACAGGAAGACATGCTTCAATAGATGCTAATAAATACACTAAAATGTGCTTTTATTTATACAACATCTAACAAATACAAGTAGTCACATGATACAAACCAAGTGACAACAATCAACATCACAGGGTGCAACTTGAACCCACTAACCCACCAATTGAAGTAAATGCACTCAAACATATACTGCTGTTTGTACACACACACACACACACACACACACACACATATATATATATATATATATATATATATATATATATATATATATATATATATAAAAACGGTTTACTATCACAATGCCGACGTGCACTTGCACGGTTATGAAGTATTCAAACAACAGATGTTCGAACGGCAGGTGATGTGAGCGAACTTTACCATTGCAAATGGACTGTGCATTCGCAATTCAAACGTTCGCTCATGTGAGGGGATCACAGTACAGTGCAGTTAGGGAAATACATCCCTTTCCTCACTGTAGTGCGATCTCGGAGTTGGAATATTAAGTTGGGGGTGTGTGGGGGGCACAGCCCCCCACAGGGGGGGTGCAGGGGGGCGCAGACCCCCTGCATAACTGTGTGTTTAGTCTGGTTAGGTAGGTAGTTACGGGACGGGTGGGAGTGCTGTGTATTGTCGAAAATGTCGTGAGTGACATTTTCGACAATACACAGCTGTTTTTGACTTTAGGTAAATTCGGAAATGTTCATTTCCGATGTATAAATTCGAAAATGCAGACACGTTTTGTTCTGATTTTCGAATTTATGATAGTAAACCATATAAAACATATATATATATATATATATATATATATATATATATATATATATATATATATATATTATATATATGTATATATAAAACAATCTTTTAAATGCAACTTTGAGATATAACACTTATACATCTATAAAAGTGCATATATAAAAATATGTAAAGAATATACATAAGTAAATACACTTCGTTGGTGAGACAGCTGAGAAAACAATATTATTTAAACAAAGGTCTGGATTTTAGCTTAGGTTTAAGTGGCACATATTCATTTAAACCATGCCCTGAGTCTCCCCTAAGTCTAATAATCCAGCTGGCCTCTAACTGCTTGGTCATATTACCTTTATGTTCCTCCCTGATATTATTAAAAATTCTACCTATGACCATAAACTTAAAGGTGTGTTCAGAGTTAGTACTGATAACATGTTTGGCCAAAGCACTGGTTTTATTTCTCCTACTGATATAGTAAATGTGTTTCTGAATCCTTTCTTTGAAAGGTCTGTCTGTTTCGCCTATATAGATTTTTTTTACTTTTAAGGAAATAGGTTAAGTAAACTATATGTTGGCTATCACATGTGGCTTGCACCTGAAAATGAAACACTCTGTTCTGATCTGGATGTTCAAAGCTAGCTGTATTATCAATATATTTACAATAGTTGCATTTACCACATGGGTATATTCCAACTGCTCTATTTGAATGAAAAGTACTCCTAGGATAGCATAGCTGCCTTTCGAGGGACTTCATATTCCTAAATAAAACCTTAGGCTTAGCATCTATCAGTTCACAAATATCCCTATCTGTGGTAAGGACACCCCAATGCCTCCTCACTATATCCATATAGGAAGAAACATTGTCTGAATAGTATAAAGGAAACTTAAGTTTCATGCTAGATGGCTTCCTGGAGGCCTGTTCACCTCTGTAATTGCATTTAGAAAAATAAGGCTTGGCTACCATTCCCCTCAATCATGTCCCCTCATTAACATTAATTAGGACATCTGCCTCATTATATCCTCTCTGTCAGTTCTTGGCTCAATACCTTGATGTGTTGCTGAAAATCTTCTTCACGTACATTAAGTCTTCCAGATCAGAATAGAATGTTTCATTTTCAGGTGCAAGCCATATGTGATAGCCAACATATAGTTTACTTAGTCTATTGCCTTAAATGTAAACACATTCTATATAGGCAAAACAGACAGACCTTTCAAAGAAGGACAAAATGATTGACTTCAACAATTGGTTAAGCTTCTGGTGTCATTCTAAGGGGATCCAGTATCTATCTGCCTGGGATGACATGATCGACAGACCACAATGCTTTGTCAGAGATGGCCTGCACCTGTCGTTCTTGGGATTCCAGATACTGGCTAAGACTCTTGCCACCCCTATAGTGCCTTTTTTATGAAAGGTTCAAATGACAAATTCACCACCGTAATAGTTACAAGCAAGCAAAATCTGAGGGTAATGCTACTCAATGCTAGAAGTCTAAACCTCAAAATGCATTCACTTGAGGCACTCCTTAAAATGGAGAACATTGACATCTGTGCAGTGACAGAGATCTGGTTCAAGGCTCCAGAGAGCACCCCTGCATTACCAGGCTATAATTCATACCACACCTTTTGGTCATCTAACCTGGGCCGAAACACTAAAGGTGGAGGCGTGCCCATATTCATTAAGGATATCCACACCTCCAGGCTAGTTGCTCAGCATAATGCATATGTGATTATCCAAGTGCAACTAACTGGGCAAGACCGCATTCCAAATTCCAAATTGTAACTTGCTACAGATCCCCCACCATGCCCCAGGATTCCCCACTTCCTCATTTCTTGATACACTGGAAAATATTAGGGTACAACCCAACACCCTAATAATGTGTGATTTCAACTACCCCACCATTAACTGGGAAAACTGCTCATGTACCAACTCTTTTGCTCAACATTTTCTGGAATTCATACATTCCAACACCTTGGGTCAACTTATCCACACCCCCAACAGGGGCAGCGATATCCTAGACCTGGTCATTACAAACATGGGTGACCGGTGTTCCACACCAGAGCTCAGTTCCTCGTTGGTCAGATCTGACCATAAGCTAATCTGCCTAGACATCCACACCCCATCCCCATTAGGGAAACCACAGTAAAAATTTTCTCAAAGCCAACTTCACGCTTCTTAAGACAGAAGTGGCAAACTTTACGACATCCATGCAGATGGACAATAGAGGTATGACTGCTGAATCCTACACAAATGCACTTTATAAGCACTTACACAAGTGCATGGATCATGCTATCCCTAACAGAACCAATATGCTATCCTCCAAAAAAGGAAGCCAATCTGGTGGTCCCCTGTCATAAACAACCTCTACAACAGAAGAAAGAAACTGTTACAAAAGAGAGTAAAACCCCATGACTGAAGAACTCCCTGGTCAGCCTCAGTAAGAAGCTGAGATCCCTCATAAAATCCTCCAAAGCTAGTTATGAAAACAAAATCACCACTGATTCTAAAGACAACCACAAAGCATTCTATGGCTATATCAAGAATCTCAATTACAACACTCAGATCTGCTCTGCATTACAGCACAATGGCACTAAATATACAGAACCAACAGATATTGCCAAAATCCTGGAAGATAGTTTCAGTGCTAACTTTACCCCCCCTCACTCCCTAAAGGGCCCATCTCTATACCGGAAGAATGCAAAGTTCCTGTAATCATAGCTGCACAGGTAAAAATCACACTCTCCAAAGCCAAGGACAGAGCATCCATGAGACCTGGCAACATCCCAGGCTGCATTCTACATGAACTACAGAATGAACTGGAACCCCACCTAAGCACCATTTTCAATCATAGCCTCAACTCAGGCCCACTGAATGGTGTACAGCGGTGGTTATTGCACTCCACAAAGGGGGAACCACCATGGACCCTGGGAACCACCGCCCCATTAGCCTAATGAGCCTGGTCTGCAAGGCCATGGAATGTATCATTATGGAACATATAAACAAAGACATTGGTAATCTCTAAACTCTGGACCCCACCCAGTTCAGGTTTGTAAAAGGTAGATCATGTCTCCTAAACCTGATCGACTTCTTTGAAGCAGTCCCCCAAGCCATAGATGAGGGTAAGATGGTTCACACAGCCTATCTAGATCTCGCCAAGGCTTTTGACACCACCCCCCACTCTGGAATTATAGATAAACTCACTAAACTAGGTATAAATCCCTATGTCACAAGATGGGCTGCCAATTGGCTCATTGACAGAACCCACACTGTGAAAGTAGCAGACTCCAAATCCAATGTCAGGCCAGTGACAAGTGGAGGACCACAGGGTTCAGGCCTGGGTCCTCTCCTATTTGGTATCTACTTTTCTGAAATACAGGCTAACACAGAAGTTCTTTGGCTAACAAAGATGACTGCAAACTAGGAGCCATAATTGAAACTTTTAATGATGTGGACATCCTACAAAAGGGCCTCACTGAGACAGATGCCTGGTGTCAAAGCCATGGCCTCAAGCTCAATGCCAAAAAGTGCATTGTCATTACCTTTGGTAAAAACTCTATAGCATTTGCTACCACATAGGTGGTAGTCTACTTAACACCGAAAGTGTGATAAGAGACCTTGAGACACAGGTGGACAGTAGTCTCTGTTTTGATAATCACATCGCCACAGTAGTCAGGAAATCCTTCATCCAGGAAAAAAGAGGTAATTGTTCCCCACTACTCATCATTCATTAGACCCATTATGGAGTACAATGCCCCTTTTGGTATGTACCTCACAATACATCTACAACAACTGGAAAAGCCACAGAAATACCTCACAAAGAGGATTACCGGCCTCAAGCAGATGCCCTACACAGACCGTCTCAAAAAACTCCAGCTTTAGTCCGTCACAAATTGCCTACTCAGAGGTGATCTCTGCCTAACATATAAAGCTATGTCAAACCCAGAGCTGTTGGACATGCTCCACTTAAGGAAATCCCAATCCCTCCAAACTACATGCTCTAGAGACCGAAAACTTGTCACCACAATAAACAGAACATGCCGGAGGGATAGATTCCTGTCCCAGAGACTTCCCATACTCTGGAACAAACTACCTATCTATATAAAACAAAGCTCCTCATTAGCACTCTTCAAGAAAAATCTTGATGATTGGATGGGAAATAGGAAATTCACCCCAGGGATCACCTCTGTGGCTCTGCTTGACAGGGGCACTGGAAAATAATTTTCTTGGGTGGCGAAAGCCAGGGTAACTTTTTGGCTAGGCTTGTATAGGCCCTAGAGTCAATACCCTAGTACCTACCTATGAACCTATGAACCTATAAAGGATTCAAGAACACATTTACTATATCAGAAGGAAAAATAAAACCAGTGCTTTGGCCAAGCATGTTATCAGCACTAACTCTGAACACACCTTTAAGTTTATGGCCATAGGTAGAGTTTTTGATAATATTGCTTGAGGAGAGATATACGTAATATGACTGAGCAGTTATAGGCCAGATGGATTATTAGACTTAGGGGAGACTCAGGACATGGTTTAAATGAATATGTGCCACTTAAACCTAAGCTAAAATCCAGACCCTTGTTTAGACTGTATTTTTCTTTCTCAGCTGTCTCGCCAATAAAGTGTGTTTACTTATATACATTCTTTACATATTTTATATATACACTTTTATAGATATATAAGTGTTATAATTCAAAGTTGCATTTGAAAGATTGTGTTATTTATGTATAATATATAGGTCTACTTGAAAACACCGACATGCCAAAACACCGACAATGAGAACACCGAAACCGGAAGATCGACAACTGAGATGACCGACAGTTTAAAAGCACGAAACTTCACATGCCCAACAAACCACAATCAACAAAACAAAACAAATACCTTTTCCGAAAAACACACACACACAACTCAAGCACACCAAAAACCTCAAAAACCTGCACTAAACCTTACATACACAACTATCTATGCACTAACCTTAACCCAAACCTTAACCCTAAGGTCCGTCACTATCGCACACTCACCTAACCCGCGCCCTAACCCTAACTCACTTAACCCACCACTAACCCTAACGTCTGTCACTATCGCACACTTACCTTACCTGCAACCTAACCCTAACTCACTTAACCACCCCAACCCTAAAGTCTGTCACTATCGCACACTTACCAAACATGTCGGTGTTCTCAGCGTCGGGCTTCTAAACTGTCGATCATGCCAGTTGTCGATCTTCCGGTCTCGGTGTTCTCATCGTCGGTGTTTTGGCGTGTCGGTGTTTTCAAGTAGACCCATATATAGATATATATATATATATATATATATATATATATATATATATATATATATATATATATATATGTGTGTGTGTGTGTGTGTGTGTGTGTGTGTGTGTGTGTGTGTGTGTGTGTTTAATACATTTTTCATAAGTGCGTTTTGCAAACAGCAGTGTATGTTTGAGTGCCTTTACTTCACTTGGTGGGTTAGTGGGTTCAAGTTGCACCCTCTGATGTTGATTGTTGTCACTTGGTTTGTATCATGTAACTACTTGTATTTGTTAGAGGTTGTATAAATAGAAGCACATTTTAGTTGTATTTATTAGCATCTGATGAAGCAGGTCTTCCTGCGAAAGTGCTTATGTTTTAACATTAAAACTTCAACTGAAACTAGAAACCTTGGTCATACCTGAGTTCTTTTGTGTTTTTATCAACAGAAATAAATAAATAAATGAAGATAAGGGGTGGGGAGAGAGAGAAAAACATTCCATTACTGACATGGTAGATTATATCCTGAAAACTCTGAAATATATACTCTACAGGTGTGTAGTGTCAGTTTTGAGTACAGTGACTACAATTCTCCTGTAGCTGATGTAGCACATACGTACCTCTCAAGCTGTTAGCATGGGTCAGTATGGGCCAAGCAATAACAAATGCAGGTAGACCACTACACAGAACAGTTTCGCTTAATGTGGACTTATTTAACTACCCAGGTGTTCTATAAATGGATTTGGTAATACACTGCATTCCAGGTAGTACTTTATCTGCTAATCATCTGACAGATGGATTAGGCAGTTTTAAGTAGATTATGAGAAATAATGCACTTGAGAGGCATATTTGTGTACAGTAACTAAACTAGACAGCTGTCATACCTTAGTTGGCAAGATGGGAGTAGAACCCAATAGCTGTGACTGCAGACGACATCTGCGAATAAGGTACTAATTGACTACAGCAACTTAGTAGAGACATGCAAGAGATACAACCATACTGGAATTACACAGCTTTACTTATGAATCAGCAATGCTGATGAACACATTCTTGGTATTGATGTTAACATTCTTTGAAATGTAAATACAATACCTGCTCAAAATATTGGCTATCTGACCCATATATTTGTTGTGTTCCTGGTGAGAGAGAAAATGTGAGCATTACCTGACTACTGAAACTTTAGTGCTACATACCACTGGATTCGAAGTCAGGACTGTGTGTGGCAAAATGTGCTGTATACAAAGCATTTAACAGATGAAGCTATTGAGTCAGTGCTGACTATTGAGTGACTGATACTTACCTGGAAATCACCTGGAACTATACTATGAATTGAGCAATACAAGTTACAGGACATTCCTCTGGCATTCTAGTACTTTTACAGTGTTATATTAGACTGCAGTGGCAGTAGAACATACATGCATGGAATACAACCATACTGCATATATTGAAAAAAGCTGTATTTTAGGATCAACACTGTTAGTGACCACATTTTACTGTTTTTGGTTTGAAATATCTGTAACGTCCACACACAATACCTGCCCGTGGACTGGGCTATGTCACAGATAACTTTATTACCAGCTGTATGAGGAAGAGAATACATTATATGACCAATATTGGCCTGGAGATAACCTTGGACAGTACTATGAGTTAAGCAATACAGTTTGCAGGCCATTTGATTTTCTGACTACAGCAATTACAATGTTACACTTGACTGCAGTAACCTTACCATAGACAATCAGTGCATACAGCTCTACTGCAATGGTTTTGACAATACAATCCTGCTGAACAACATTTTGCTTACTGTTATTGGTATTGTTATAGTTTTAATGAAATGCAGTTCTTATTGTTCATTCATTACACTATAGCTCTACAGCTCTAATTGCCCATTTATTGCACTACAATCTACTTGACCACTTAGTGCACTACAGTTTTCTTGTTTATACTTTATTGCAGTAAATGCTTTACTCATCCTTGCTCATTGCACTACAGTTAGCATACTAAATCCATTCTTTCCACTATTATGATGCAACCTGGCCAGGTGCCCTTCATGGGATTTGACATGGCTAAGTCTCTGAGCTACAGCTGTAGAGAGAGAAGCACACCATTATGCATACCAGTTTTGCAGACATTCAGCTTGCATATTGGTAAAAAAGAGGCAAAATGACTTACATACTTGTGTGGCATTCCCATCTCTAGCTTCTTGGACCCAGGTATCCAAGGTTCCCCTCTTTCTCTTTTTCAGGTCATCATAGTGGTGATGACACTGCTCACCTGTATAGGGGATACCAGTAATATTGTTGAGTTCCCTGGCCAAATGGTCTCAGGCCTCCACCTTTCACTCTGAGACAAGGAATCTGCCTTGCATCAGCCAGGGTACATAGTTTTTAACAAAGATCCTGACCATGACCCTGGACTCCTAAATACCCCACCTCTGTGCCTGAAAGTGCACACCTTCGTCAACACCACCAGCCATACCAACAGTTAATTGAATTCCAGTGATTGTTGCAGAATTCCCATCTATTGGGCTTAATGTAAACTGTTTTCCCACCTTTACACATCATTCAGCAACATTCAAAAAAGCACAACATCACTAAGCAGCATGCAAACCAGCTAAGGGAAGCTAAGCAGTGTGAAAGCTCTCAGAACCATTGGTTTAGTGAGGCTTAGCACAGCAAAATCATTGGTAGCCATTAGCATGTTTATGGACTGCTTAGCATGAATGAGCAGTGCTTGGCAAAGTGCAGCAGTGCCAAAATTCACAATAGTTCAATGAAATTAAAGAAAAATAGTACATTCATTTATAGACATATTCTTCCTGTTATGGACTTGGATGCAGAGGGTCTATATTAAAATCTTGAAAGGACTAAACAGCAAATGCTCATATGAGCAAAAATGGAAAACATCAAACTCTTTATTGTGGGGGGCTGCACCCCCCACACCCCCCACTAACTATATATTCCAACTCCGAGATTGCACAACAGTGAGGAAAGGGAAATATACCAATCTCCACTGTACCACCATCCCAAAAGACCCCCTTCGATGTCCGCTGTTTTCGCTCATATGAGCGTTCACTGTTTAGTCCTTTGGAGATTCTAATATAGACCCAAATGCAGGCCCTACTATACATAAGACTCTAACTCTACTCATGTAGCTAGTTGGATGTTATAAAAACTAGTATACATTGACATATACTACTAGGCTACCTGTTAGTGCTGCTGAACACAGCACCATGCTAACATGCTTAAACACAACTATAATTAAATAATTAATTACATCCTGTTTCTATTGTTAGATGTCTGGCAGGTGTCAGCCATGTATGTATGAGCTCTGCTATGCTATGCACTGTGCAAAAAAAAAAAAAAAAGAAAGAAAAAAACAAAGAAAAATTACAAAAACTTTATTATGATAATTAATTACATCAATTTTCTATTTTTAGATGTCTGCCAGGTGTTAGCTGTCCATATGTGAGCACAGCTTGGCATTGCTGCACTCCGCGCTGCACTGCACAAACATGCAGTAACAAAAAAAAATTACAAAAATCAGAACACATCATAAAAATGGCATATTATACAGTTGACACACTTCACAACATTACAGCAAAGTTGGAGAGCATTACAGGGAACATCACACTCATCTGCAGCCATGAGTAGCCGCTGCACCTCTACCTACACTGATTCAAAATCCGTGTCCCTCAGTTGTCTCTCAGCAGTACACCATCATTAATATGCATGGCATGCTGCTGATGGGGAACAATGGCTGTGTACACTAATACATTCTGTGTAGGCTCTACACTGTGTCTACATGGACTTTATCAAATCCTGGGGTGTATCTTGCAGTTCTGAATGCAGCCAGAGACAAAATGTCTGTGAAAACCAGGACTAGAAGTCCTACTGTATTGTCCTTTGGGGTGAACTGATTGTTACCCTGCAAGGGTGGAAGTTTTGAAATGGTTTTATAGCTTCCAGATGCTATAACACATCTAAGCAAAGCTCTATCTGTGTATATTTTATCACAGATCTAGGACTATTGAGCGAAAGTTCAATAGTCTGAATCCACAATCACCGAACACACATTAACGAAAGCACTTTTATCAAAAAAGCACTTTTGTTAAAGTGTGTTAAAAAAATACATTACATTTACGTTTTTGCAGGTGGGCAAGTCCCCCTGCACCTCCCACACCACCCCCCTACTTTAATATTCTCACTCCGAGGTCACACTACTGTGGAGAAAAGGGAATTTTCCGTTATCCCCACTGTAGTGCGATCTCCACAATAGGCATACTTACGCGAAAGAGCTTCTTTGGTGAAAAGCACTTTGTGCAAGTATGCCCGGACGAATCTGTTTTGGTGATGTTGCCATTTGGGGATCCATATGGATCCCGGTATCGGATCACATATGTGCTAGGTTCTGGTTCAGTTTTTAGCAAAGGAGGTAGTGTGGGAAACAGAGTCAGATTACCAGATGTATGCGATGTTATTCTGTAATCCAGCATGAAATGATGCTTTAATACTAGATTAGACAGAAGTCTGTTTTTGAATCCTGACAAAGAAGGAGGACCACTCACCCACTTCATCTTGCCTTACTCTAGTACATGAACTAGGGAACAGTAATTCTTTAGATCAGTCTTGAAAATATAGTGAGATTAGTTAAGTATTGTTTTTCTTTATCTGTGTGAACCTTTCCATCTATGTTATTTTTAATATTTTCTGTGATTAAACTCTGGTATTTATTGTAAACAGATATTTAATATTTTCATGTTATTTGACTATTTAATATTAAATATATTTAAACTTTTCATTGTGGCTGGTCTTTTAGAGAGTATTTTAAGGTGTTAGAGTACTTATATTAAGTTGACGACACTGTGGCCACTCTTGAAAGGCTTGCTGCATTGGTCAAACACTGCCATTTTTCTTAGTATTAATTTTACTCAGTATAATTGTGTACTGTTGTAAGAGCCTTAGAGTAGCTGACTTTGCAGTATTCTGAAGGCAGTATCTACCTTATAGTCTGGGCAGAGGGGGCATACCTGGTAAATATATGCCAGACTTTCCCAGGTGTGTGTGTGTGTGTGTGTGTGTGTGTGTGTGTGTGTGTGTGTGTGTGTGTGTGTGTGTGTGTGTGTGTGAAATCAAATCTCAGAGTGTATGTGTGAAATCTCAAAGAGTATTATGTGTCAGCTACTTGGAGCAGAGAGGCTCCCTATTAATTATTCAAACTTTTCAAAGTTTGAATGTCATATGGTCGACACCATATGATCGAAGTTTGAAAAGTTCGAAGGTTAAAAGCAATGGATCTGTATGGTGCAGAATGGGAAAATTTCCCTTTTCTGCACTGAAGTGTGATTTCAAAATTGTTATATTTAAGTAAGGGGGGCATGGGGGGCACAGCCCCCCACATGGGGGGTGCAGGAGGGCTTGTCCCCTGCTCAGAGCATTCAGGTAAGATTTTTTTTTTTTATTATATTTTTTTGTTGAACATATGAGGTTCGAAGTTTTGAAAATTTGAATATATAATATAGACCCGAGCAGAGACACAGACTTCTGGTTTCACAGAGAGGGTGGTGGAGGACATGGCTTGGGACACTCAGCTGAGGACGCAGTTGTACAGCTATGTTAGTGGGCAGTCTTACTGTGGGCCTGGAGAGAAAGAGAGAGAGAGAGGGAAACCTAGCCCCTGGACTGAGTGTGTTCCCTGTGTGCTTGAAAGGGAGATTGTGGTTGGTGCAGAGAGCTGCATCTGGAAATACTGTGTCTATCTATTTTATTTGTCCCAAGTGAGTGTCTCTCACCAGTGTCCATGGTGAGGATTGTCACTCCTTGATAACTGGTCTAGAGGATGAATGTCACACAGACCTTGTTAGGACATTTGATAATCTGAATATTTTAAAAACAGACTTGATGCTTTGATAAATCATAGAAAATGTCATCATGACTGAAAGACATCAGTGATCCTGGTTGTACTGCAGACCTAAACATAGGAAATATGGTCTATGAACCTAGGAATGCAAATGTGAAAAAAAAAAAAGAAAAACACAACATATCCTTATGCAGAACACAAATGTACACCTATGTCTAACTCTAAAACCTGGCTGTAATTGTAACCATAGTCCTAAATATTAAATGTACATCAAACCAGAACTCAGTTCTTACTAAATCACTGAAGTCTGCACATATGACATAAACGTTGTTGACCAAATGAGGTCGCATTTTGTATGCTACTGAATGAAACAAAGATGATCTGAATGCTATCAATAAAATGACTTTTGGCAACAATTTTCATGATCAGATGTCTTAGTCTTGCAGTTGTTTCTTAACTAATCATTTTTCTGTTCCGAGATGTGAATAATGTAGTATTATTTTTGAGTTTTGACATATTGTAACTCAGTCTTGCACTGTGCTGTATTTGGAGATCACCTAACATCTGCATCCCTTAGCTGAGGAAAGGAATCGATGTTTACAGCTTCACTGCTGCAACAACAGTAACCGAGTCCATACCTCTCAACTACTCCACTTTACATGGATCAGTCTGATTTCAAGACTTAGTGCAGCAACCTCTCTTCTCTGAGCAATGACTGCTCATCTTTATGCACTCTCATTAGTTCATCTCTAACAAGGTACTGAACCAATGCATGAATAGCTTCCTGGATTGCTTCATTGAAGATAGAAAAACTTGAGACAATGGTGCTTATGCTAAAAGAAAATGGCATTATTCTGAGAGCTTCAGAAAAGTTTTGTGGTGAATCAAGAGTCTTGCCAGAGTTCTGCATTGCAGTAATGCATATGTTATTTATTTATTTATTTTACATTTGTTAACCGGGAGAGTCCAACTGGATATATGTCCATTTTCAGTGGAGGCCCGGGGAGAAAAGCTCCAGAGCAGTAAAATTGTTAACAAGAGATAGCATGTTTACCAAAAGGTACATTAGACAACATACAGAGGATACATTTTTTATACTTCTTATAGAAGTATAGTACATACAAGATAGTGAGTTTAACAAAAGGTGTATTTGCCAACATTCACAGGCTACAGCCTAGAGACAAGATGATCAGCTTTAACAATTGGCTTAATGTCTGGTGTCATTCAAAGGGGATCCAGTGTCTGTCTGCCTGGGATGACATGCTTGACAAGCCACGCTGCTTCGCAAGGGACGGCTTGCACCTGTCACCCCTGGGATTCCGGATATTGGCTAAGGCTCTTGCCACCCCCATAGTGCCTTTTTTAGGCAAGGCTCAAATTCTAAACCTACCACCCTAGAAAACAAAAATGGGAAGAAACTGAGGGTAATGCTGCTCAATGCCAGAAGTCTAAATCTCAAAATGCACGCACTCGAGGCCCTTCTCAGTATGGAGAACATCGATGTCTGTGCTGTAACTGAAACCTGGTTCAAGGCTCCTGAGAGCACCCCGGCACTATTAGGTTTTACCTCATATCATGCGTTCCGGCCCCAAAACCCGGACCACACCACAAAAGGAGGGGGTGTATCCATATTCATAAAGGATACCCACACCTCCAGGTTGGTGGCAACGCTCGAAGCTTCGGAAACCATCCAGGTGCAACTAACCATAGGCAAAACTGCTCTACAAATTGTAGCATGCTACAGGACACCCTCTCAAACTCAGGAACCCCACACAGCCTTCCTGAAGACACTGGAGGGTATAAAGGTATCTCCAAACACCATCATATTGGGTGACTTCAACTACCCGAATATAGACTGGGAACATTACTCAAGCCCTAACTTTCTAGCCCAACGGTTCCTGGAGTTCATAAATTCAAATGCCATGGAACAGCTAGTCACTGTTCCCACGAGAGGAGAAAATATACTAGATCTCATTGTCACAAACATGGGGACAAAATGCTCCACATTGGTGAGATCTGATCATAAACTAATCTCACTGGAAATCCACATCCCGCCCCCACCCCAAACAAAAAAGACCATAGTGAAGAACTTCTCTAAAGCAAACTTCACACTACTCAAGACTGGTGTGGTATACTTCAAGGCCCCTGAGCCAGAGGAAACCACAACCCAAGCTGCGGAAGCCCTTACAAATGCCTTCTATGAACACCTCCAGGACTGCATGGATCAGGCAATCCCAAATAAAACCAAGACTCTTTCCACAAAGGGCAAACATCCAGTCTGGTGGACCCCAGCCATTAACAAACTTTACAATAAGAGGAGAAAGCTATTACATGATAGAACAAAATCCATAAAAGGGAAGTCACCCCTGATCATTATTAGTAAAAAAATACGAGCACTCATAAAATCAACTAAGGCCAATTTTGAGAGAAAAATTGCCATGGATTCAAAGGACAATCATAAGGCCTTTTTCAGCTATGTTAGGAACCTGGGTGGAAACTCCCAGATATGCTCAGAATTAGTCCAAAATGATACAAAAATCACTGAACCCACAGACATTGCCAACATACTGGCAGACAGGTTCAGTGCAAACTTCACCCCCCTCTCCCCCCCTAAAGGAGAGATAACTATCCCAGCTTAGTGTAGCCTCCCGGACATCTCAAATGCGCAGGTGAAAGCTGCTCTCTCTAAAGCTAAAAACACAGCATCAATGGGACCGGATGGTGTCCCCGGCTGTGTGCTACACGAGCTAAATGAGGAATTAAACCTGCACATAAGGCAGCTGTTTAATCTCAGCCTTACCACAGGATACGTGCCCAAGGAGTGGCGTACGGCAACTGTGGTCCCACTCCACAAAGGCAGCGCCTCTACGGACCCAGGTAATTACCGCCCCATAAGCTTAACTAGTCTAGTCTGCAAAGCTATGGAGAGGATCATAATGGAGCTCATAAACAAAGATATAGGGGACTTGCAGACATTGGACCCGACCCAGTTTGGCTTTGTCAAGGGAAGATCATGCCTTTTGAACTTGGTTGACTTCTTCGAAACAGTCACCAAGGCCATTGATGAGGGAAAGGCAGTCCATACAGCCTACCTTGACCTTGCAAAGGCTTTCGACACAATACCCCACTCGGGTATTGTAGAAAAACTTACCAGCTTAAATGTAAACCCATATGTCACAAGATGGGTTGCAAACTGGCTTAAGGACAGAACCCACAGGGTTAGAGTTGCTGGTGCTGTGTCAGACTCCAAGCCGGTCACAAGTGGTGTCCCACAGGGCTCGGTCCTTGGCCCCCTATTGTTTGGCATCTACTTCTCAGAAGTACAGGCCAACATGGGAGGACTTTGGCTGACAAAGTTTGCAGACGACTGCAAACTGGGCGCCATAGTGGAAAGTGCATCGGACACGGATATCCTTCAGAAGGGACTCACGGAAACAGATAGCTGGTGCCAGAGCCATGGCCTGAAGTTAAACGCCAGAAAATGTATAGTCATACCCTTCGGGAAAAACAAAGTAACCCCAAGCTACCATATAGGTGGCAATCCACTAAGCACAGAAGAGGTTATCAGGGACCTGGGGACCCAGGTTGACAGTGGCCTTTCTTTTGACACTCACGTTGCTAAAGTGGTTAGAAAGACCTTCTACATTGCCCACCTGATCATGAAGGGATTCACATCCAGATCTAGTGAGGTCATTGTTCCCCTGTACTCTTCACTTATCAGACCAATGATCGAGTACAATGCCCCATTCGGGATGTATCTCACCCGACATCTGCAGCAATTGGAGAGACCCCAAAAGTTCCTCACCAAAAGGATAAAGGGACTCCAAAATCTGTCATATGCTGCCAGATTGAAGAAACTCCAGCTCTATTCAGTCGCATACCGTCTGCTCAGAGGTGACATGTGCCTGACATACAAGGCCATGTCCAACCCGGAATTAATGGACATGCTCCACCTCAAAAAATCCAAATCCACCAAAACCACTAGAGCAAGTGACTTAAACCTTAGCACGGATATAAATAGGACGTGCTGGAGGGATAGATTTATCACTCAGAGACTCCCTATGCTGTGGAATAAAATCCCAGTCCATGTGAGGCAGAGCACCTCGCTGACTCTGTTCAAGAGAAATCTAGACCTGTGGATGGGAGATCGTAGGTTTACCCCGGGAATCATCTCTGTGTCACTGCTGGACAGAGGCACAACAAACTAATGGGCACAGTATTTTTTCATATAAGGGGTGGCATAAGCCACAGAAAATTTGGGCTAGGCTTATAAATGCCTTAGGGCAGATAGCCTAGTATAAACCTATGAACCTATGAACCTACATTAATTTCCACACCTCGTAGAGGTGTATAACAGCAAATATGGCAGGAAGGTGGAATAGATAACTTACATAACTCATTTTTACACATGAGGGACATGCCATGACCATTTGGTTTACTTTACAGTGTTCAGAGTTACCATTAACACATGCAGACATTACAAAAAGCAGTAGATAAGCTGTTGTTCTAGTTGCTGGAAACTAGGAAATATGAGATACTATCCAGGGGTGGTACAGGTACATAATATATGATTCAGGAAGTGTATTTTGAGTAGTTTTTTGAATTGGGTTGTGGAGTTGTTATTTATTATGTGGGCTGGAAGGGAGTTCCAGATTTTAGAGATGTAATGGCTATAAATGGATCTACCTGCCTCATTTTAAAAGTTTGTTACCTTAAGGAGGTGTTGGGTACTTGATCCCAGGGATCTGGTAGTGGTGTAAGGTTGAAGTAGTTGCTGCAGGACAGGGGTGTTGCCTGGATGATGTAATACTTTATGTGCGAGTGCTAGTTGGTTGACTTGAAGGGTCAGGGGGAGTTTTAGCCAGTTGAGTTTTTTGAGGCTTTCACAGTGGTGGGTTCTAGAAGGTGATCCTGTGGAGAATGTGGGTATTTTATACCATATAGCTCATAAAGAGTTCTATAAATAATACAGATGAAGTTTGGAAGAGACAGAGTTGTCACCGGACATCTTTACTGGTAGGGGGGGGGGATGGGATTTAAGAAGAAGAAGCAGGTAGGGTTAGTAGTAAGTGAACTTGAAAGGAGTAGGCAGAAAAGGGTTAAGCAGGTTGGAGACTAAGGGAGGAAGTGAGGTAAGGTGGGGGGGGGGGGTCTTGAAGGCTTTTGAGGTAGGATTTGGTTGTTGGGAGTCACATTTGGTGTGATCTTGTTAGAAGCAGGATCACATCCTAGATGACCTAAGGTGGAAGTAAGGTAGGCCTTGGGTGTTTGCAAAGGAGGTAAGGTGAGTACAGATGATTCGGTTCCATAAGGAGTGAGCAGGATGGAAATTTATTTTCTCTCTCTCTCTCTCTCTCTATATATATATATATATATATATATATATATATATATATATATATATAGGGGATGGGGGAGTATTAGGACTTTGTAATGTTGGGGTGATGGGTGGATAGTGGGTATGGGTAGTATAACAGACATAAAAGAGTTAGATACAGCATTGTGGTGGTGACTGAGGCGACATACATTTGTTTGTTTAACATCAAGCATAAACATCAGCAGTTGCCCAGTAGCGCAGGGTTATGAGAAATAGTTTCCCTTTTCATCTAGGCTTGGGGGACATCTGGTCATTATTGTGGTGCATTTATGTTGGGCAAGGTTGAATGCAGTGTTGTAGTTGAGTTTTTGGGTTGTCATTGCGATCTCAGGCATCTATCTTTGCTAAGTTTTCCTGGTTTTCGTTGGTGTTACTGGCATGGCGTGGTCTTCTAAGGGGCCGTTAATGACTGGCTGCACATGCGCAGTAATGCTGGTGACCCATAAGATAAAAAAAAAAAAAATGGAGCATGAATAGAATTTGTAGCTTGAAGGTGTGGTGGTGGGGAGCTAACACATATTTTTCTCCTCTCCCATGTCCCTGGTGTTAGTGGTGGAGGCAGAAGGGAGGCAGTGTGTCTTTTGCAGGCTTCTTACTAGCCAGGAATGGTAGAGTGCACATGAGCAGTAATGCTCGTGGCATGCAGTACATATATAAAATAAAATAAAAAAAAAAAAAAAGAAGGAGATAATAATTTAATTACTCTCAAGTTTTGTGTTGCATGGGAGGATCGGTGCCTAGGGGAATGTGGCTGGGGAATTTTGAGGTAGGTATTGAGCAGGTAGAAGGGTAGTCCTCTTCTGTATAATTAACATTTTGCATTGGTGGTAGTGGGTCAATGATCTCTGGATGCTGTTTGCGGGCTTCCTGGCTGTCAGGCTGGCCGCACATATGCAGTAAGCCTGGGAAGACCAAAAAAAGAGTATTTTAAGCATAGCTTTTAGATTAGATATGGGGGTTGTGACTAAACAGGTCATGGGGACAGTTTTTAGGGTAGCGTACTTTGCTGTGTCTGTAGGTATAGGGCCCTGGGTTTGAGTCTTGGCAGGGTTGATTCTTTTGGCAAGCTTGGTGTTATAGCTATAATAAAAAAAAAGGAATATATTGGTTGGGCAGTAAGGAAGGAAGTATATGAGTGCCTTTATTACTGTTCTTGCCCATGTTTAAAAGATCAGATTATGTTATGTGTAAATATTTTTTTTTCTTTCTAGAAATGTACTTACAGTGTGTGTTTGTCTTTTTCAGGTATAGAGTTGAAGTGTCATGGCAGAAGTACAGGGTTTGAGGCAGAGATGGGTGAGCATTGTGACCCAAGTGGAGGACTTGTTCTGGGAGATACCAAATGAAGAAGGGGCTACTGGCATGCAGGGTCCTAAGACTCAGAAGATACAGCAGATGGGGAGCAGTACACGAGCAACCAGAGCAAAGTAAGCAGGTCAGATGCTGGCAGTGGAGGATAGGACAATGGAGGCTGCTGTTGTTCCAAAATTATCAACCAAATGCAGCAAGCTGATTGACCTACCAACTTGGTACTTGTTTTTCTCTAGACAATGGAGGCAGTAACGCCAGTGGCATTACCTTAAGTTCCATCAGGTAATAGCTTATTAGTCTCTGTAGGGAGGGAAGTTGAGGGACAGGTAGCTGGTAATGGGTGCCAAGGGTTGAATGTGGGGTTGCAAGGTGGGGTTCAAGGAAGGCCCAGGGTCTTGCAGGATGTCAGTGTAAGCAAGACCGGTTGTGCAGGGTTGCAGACACTGGGAGGTCAGGATTTGAGTTTTGTTAGTTCTCTTTCATTGCTAGGGAAATATATGGACCCTTGTTTAGATGAGGTAGGGTCAGACTTTGGGACACAGTGGAAGATTGATTGATGATGCAGGCTTTAGGGCAGGAGGGTGCAACAATCCTTTTAACTCCTCATTGTCTCACTTGCAGTGAAGGAGAAGATTTTGAAAGGGAAATATGTAGATATTTTTGATTTAATTGATGTGGATGGGGTACAGCGCTTGATAGAAGCTGAAATAGCGAACAGGAAAGACCTCTTGGCAGCCTTGGTGGCATTGGGTCGCAGGCGTGTGGGTAAGTTTTGGCAGAGGACATGGTACAATTGAGTCTTGGGCTTTATATATTATATGGCAGTGTGGCGGGAGAGGGATAATTCTTTGGCCCTTCCATTCTTGGCCTATTTTCTGAGTATACAGGAGGCACAAAGGATACTGCCAGGTAATGCATGGCTGTGGTATGATCAGAAGTTTTGCAAAACAGAAGCTGTTGACAAATCCATGCATTAGAATGTTAGACCCCCTGATATCTGGTTGTCCACCATGATGGACAACTTTGGGTTGGGAAACAGAGTGGGTAAGCCAGCAGAAAGGGGTGCCGGAGTATTTGGGTTTTTAATGGAGGGAGATGTTTTTGGACAGGTTGCAAATTCTCCCATGCTTGTTCAAAGTGCATGGGGTCACATTCAGTGATGCAAATCAGTAAGGATGAGAGTCAGTTTGGGGGCCAGGCATCCTACTTTCTGGGTCAGAGAGGATGGAGTGGGCCTCCCATGGGACTACAAGGGGTATGGGGCAGATGCAATTTTCATGGCCAAAGAGGGGTTCTTCACCCATGGGACCCATTCACCTATTAAGGTCCAGGTCCTGCAGGAGTTGCTGGCACAGTAGCCACTGCCAGCAGTGGCTGGGGAATTGATCGAGGGTTCTTTGAGGGGATTTTCAATCAATTCTAATTTAGTTGGTGATGGTAAGGTGGGAAAAAATTTGAAGTCAATGCATGGGAGGGAGGATGTCCTGAGAACTTTGACTGAGGAGTGCAAGGCAGGTAGGTTGTTGGGCCCTTTTGATAGTCTACCATTTACTCATTTTAAAGTGTCACATCTGGGTTTGGTTCCCAAAAAGAGGTCGGGTGAGGTTCGCTTAATAAATCATTTATCTTACCCCGAAGGCAATTCTGTTAATTTCATCTCTTGGGAGGAGGTTAGAGTGATGTTTGCAACCCTGGATGATGTGGTCCGCATAATTAAATATTTTGAGGACCCTTGGCTGGTAAAGGCAGACACTGAGTTGGCCTTTTGTCTGTTGCTGGGTCAGGAGGAGAATTGGCCACTGTTGGGCATGGTAGTGGGGGATAGTTTCTATTTTGACACAGCTTTGCTGATGGGATGTGCAGTGGCTTGTTCCACTTTTAAATGTTTAGCACGGCTTTGCTTTGGATATGGCAACAGAGGGTGGAAGGGCAGAGAGCAGTACATTACCTAGATGACTCCATGCTAGAGGGTGAGGAGAAAGAAGGGGCACAGGTGGCAATGCGCTAGTTTGTGGAGATGTGCGAGGTGTTGGGAGTGTCATTGGCTAAACATAAGCTGCAGGGCCTGGGGAAGGTCCTAGATTTCCTGGGATTGAATGTGGATGTGGGTCAAGGTTTATTTCATTTGCCAGAGGAGAGGGTGGCTCGATTACAAGAGAAAATAATGTGGGTGAGGTCCAAGAGTAAGGTTCGGGTGAGAGATGTCATGGAGTTGTTGGCATTGTTGAATTTTGCTTGCAGGGCTATGCATCCTGGACATATGTTTTGTAGGTCGGTGGCTTTTCTGTTGAAAGGAGGTAAAAGTAAGCACCACAGGGTAAGGGTTAGTAAGTTAGCATGGGGGGACTTAGCTTTGTGGTCACAGTTTTTACTTCAGTTTAATGGGATCACATTTTGGCAGATGGACTGGGTAGGTCAAGGGGATTTACAGTTGTTTACAGATGCAGTTGGTGGTCTGGGCATGGCAGTGTTTTTTGCAGGGCAATGGTTTTCAGTACCATGACCTCCCCATTGGCCTGAGGAATGGAAGCAGGATGTTGACTTCCTGGAGCTTATGCTGATTTGGGCTGCATCAGTGGTATGACAGGATCATTTGAGGTGTAGAAGCGTAGTGTTTAATTCAGACAATATTGCGGTGGTGAGAGTGCTGCAGGTTAAGATGGCTAAGTCTGCATGATTGTTGTTGGTTCTTCATAAGTTAGTGTTGCAAAGTTTGTTGATTAATTTTTCTTTTACAAGAGTGCATGCGCCGGAGGTGAAGAATGAGATAGCTGACAGCATGTCTCATTTTCAGTTTTTCAGGTTTTGGCAGGTTGCTCCGACAGCAGTAGTGATCAGTGGGCTGGTGCAGCAGTAGTGGGTGGTATCAACAAGGAAGGCATATGGTAGGGCATTGTATGATTTTAATAGTTTTGTGAGGCAATTACCAGAAGAGGAATGTGAGTGGTCAGAAGGTTTATTGCTGCATTATTTAACCATGCTGAGGATATAGGCCAAGGCAGTAAGATAGTGAGAGTGGCTTTGGCAGCAATTGGTGTATTTGCTTGGTTGGTCAAATTAGAGGATTGGACTAAGTCTTGGACAGTTGGGCACATTTTGAAAGGTTGGGGTAAAGGGCAAGGACTTTCTAGGGATAGGAGATGGCTAATGACTACAGGGATTTTAAGAATGTTGATAAAGGGTTTAAGCAGTGTATACAGAAGTTCAGAGGAATATGTGATGTGGGGTATGTTAAGTGTATGGATGTACTGTGGAGCTTTCCGTGTGTCAGAATTACTGGGGATATTGGTGTGGGATGATGTGCTGATATTGCCAAGGGCGGTGCAGATTAAGTTGAAGTCATCAAAAATAGATCAAGAAGGGAAAGGGACATCTATAGTTTTGGGGGAAGTTAGGTCTGAATGGATGTGTCCAGTAGTGTGGGGAAGGAGACTGTGTGTGGCTAAAGAGGGTAGGGAACAGGAATTAGTTTTTACATCAGTAGGTGGTTGGGCATTAATGGGGGAGCAGTTGAATTTAGTCATGAGAAGAGCACTTCTCAGTGTGGGCTTAGAGAGGGATACATTTTCTACTCACTCTTTCAGGAAGGGTAGGGCATCTGATGTAGAGAAAGGAGGCAGTTTGATTGAAGTTATTAAGAGGGTGGGGTGGTGGTCTTCTAAGGCATTTTTAACTTATATTAAATAAGGTTTGGTATTTTTATTTTGTGGTTAATAATTTTTTTTTTCTTCTTAGGGGAAAGGATTGTCATTTTAGACCATTCATTCATGTATTGGGCAGCTAGGTGGGCTGCGGTTAGGACCAATGGCATGGATTTGGGTTTGCAGCATTTCGGATGGAAGGTTACCTGACATGGTATTAAAGAGTTATGTAGAACTGGATAGTTCAGGTATTTATGATGTTACAGAACCAGTGGAGGTTGTCTCGAATTTTGTTGATTCACCTAATCTCCTTTATTTGGAGCATTTCCAAGCAAGGTGAGTCAAGGTTCTGAATTTTTAAATCAAATGTTTATTTCTTAGGGATATCAAACAGAGATTTGGAGGAAACCCCATCTTGCAAACAAGTAGCACAGGAAGTGCAGGATGGGCCATTCTATCTTCTCAGAATGTGCTTTGCAGCCATTCTAGCAAGCAGCATCCATTAGAGTTTTGTTACCCCTCTAGAGGTAGCAGTCATCCAGGTATTTCAACTGTGCTTATTCATTTTATGATAATAGACTACATGAATAGGCGCATGAATTGGAATGCTCATGGAAGAAGATGCTTAGAAATGTAGGTCATCCAAAACAGTATCCCATTTAGTTAAGTTTTACATAATAGCCCTGGACTGTAATGACCAAAATGTGTCAATAGGCCACTTAAAGGTGTTGGCAGATCATTGCATCAGATTTACTAGTTTTGTTTTGTCTGGTGATGTAGTTTTATATTGTCTGGTGGTGCTGTGTTTTGGTCCAAGAGTTGATGCATGACAGAAGAACATGAAAGATGGCAACTAATAATGAATCCTACTACTGCCAAACTAAATAAATCAAAAAAACGAGCAGGCAATGGATACTTCAACACTTTATTTTCGTTAGCGCTTTCACTGACACCAATGCATCAGCTTCTTCAGACTGAGTAAAAAAATTCACTCACAGTCTCCCAGTTTAAAACTTCCCCATAAAACTCAAAGCCAATAAACAAGTGGCCACAAATGTGATGTCATCTTACAAGTTCAGAATTAAAGCAAAATTACCTATTTTAAAAGTTTTAAATGCTCTGTACTATGAAAATCACTTTCAATAAAGAAATGAAAAACCTTTGCAATCGTAACTTAAAATCTCAATTAAACATGTTCTTCTAAGAATCAAGTTAAAAGCACTTAATAAATTAATACCACTCCTACTGTGCAAAGAACATATAAAAATGTATGCAAAACACTAATAAATGATGCACCATAAATACCTAAGCTACCTAAACATGTATTGTTATTAAAAATCTAAATAAAAATAAACAATATAAACACACGTGCTACATTGTATTATTACTAAAACTTAACACATATTTAGTGTATTGTGTTAAATAAAAAAGTTAAATAAGATATATAACTATAAACACAACATTACATTATTTATAAAACTTACCACGTGTTATATGTAATATGTTAAATGGAACAAATCCCGGTGGAATTTAAATATTAACAAGGTAAGCAGCCGAAGTCCAGGCTCAAACCTGCTTTTAAATACACAACAAAATCTCATCAAAGAAAAAGTACATCAAAGAAAAAAAAATATAGATATATATATATATATATATATATATATATATATATATATATATATATATATATATATATATCATCAAAGGAAACAATATATATGTATATATGAAAACCATTCCTACCTGGTAAGGGCCTTCAATTTTAATGAACATTTAATGGATAGGGCCTCATTTAAACCAGGAAAAATATGCGCTGATGTTCTAACCTGCAATTCCAGTTTTGCCTCTCCCAGTTTAAGTTCCCAAGGTCCCCCTCTCTGTTTAAACTCCATTTGTTGCAGCACCACAAACATAAAGCGGTGGGCAGGAAAAGCTGAGGTGTGTCTAGCTAAAGCATTAGTATTAATTTTGTTATTAATGCTATACTGATGTTCATAAATCCTTGATTTTATTTTCCTCTCAGTTTTTCCAATGTAAGACGCCTCACATTGGTCACAGGCGACTAGATAAACTACCCCCTGAGAGTCACAGTTGCGTCTACCATAAATATGGTATTGCCTGTTTCTAATTTTGACTTTGTTTGTCATTTTTACGTGCTTACATTGATGGCACCTGCCACAATTGGTCATACCCAACTTTGTTTTAGAAGTTCTTGTAGGCCTCTCCACTAGACATTTCAAGTTCAAACCCCTTCTGAAAGTCAATTGTGGGGTTGAACTTAAAGAATTTCTAAGCTGGGTATCATCTGAAATGAAAACCCAATTTTTATTAATAATCTCCCTAGTAAGGCGAGAATCCGGTGAAAAGGTAGTTAAAAATCTAATAGATTGACTAGGAGCCTGTATACTTCTAGGACCAGGGGACAATTCACAGTGTGCCACTTTGGGTACATATCATAACCTTTATGGACCAAGGGCATGAAGTGGCCCCAGATTCTTTTACCAATAACTTCCTCAAAGATTAATTCAATAAAGGCACTTGGGTAGCTTCTCTTACAAAACGTGTTTTTTAGTAGTTCACATTCTGTTATGAAGTCATCATAGCCAGATACCATTCTGGCTGCCCTCACTGCTTGTCCTTTTACTACTGCTTTCTTTGGGTGCAGTGGGTGGCAGCTAGCAAAATGTAAAAATGAATTAGAGTATGTTGGTTTACGGTAGATGGTAGTTCTAAATCGAGGGTTAAAGTGATACTTACTCAAATGTATATCCAAAAGAATCAATCTGCTCAATCCCAACTTGAAATGTAAAATCCAAAAAATGTGTGAAGGATTTAATTTCAGTAATAAATGATTGGATTAGAGCCACCTCGCTGTGCCACAAAAATAACATGTCGTCCTGGCACCTAGTGTACCAGACACCATGTTCCTTAAATAACTGGTGATTAAATAGGAAGGATCTTTCCCAGTAGGCCATCACACTATTTGCAAAACTATTACCACATGACGCGTCCATTGCCACCCCACTTTTCTGTAGAAATAGTTCATTATTAAAGTAAAGAAAGTTATTAGATAGAACTATTTCTAAAAGTGTTTCTATGACATTAATCTCCTGGTTGTCTATACCTTTGAGGTAAAGAAACTCTTTAACCCATTCAATGCCAAGTTGTTGGGGTATAACAGTGTATAAATCCTTGATGTCTACCATAAGAAAAACTAAATTCTCATTAAATTCTAGTTTGTTGACAGAATCAAGGAAATGCCATGAATCTTGGCATATTTGGAGTTCTGATTTCAACACCGGTTTCAATTTGGAATCAATGTATTTGGCACATGCATAAGAAATGGAGTCTCTGCCATCCACAGTAGGTGTAAAAGGTGGGTTAAACAATTTTTTATGTATTTTAGGGGCCCCAAAAAGCACTGGAATCATGGGTGCAGGCATGGTTAGGTAATGGAGAGTGTCTACATCAATGCTGTCTTCTAGAAACAAATCCGAAAGGGTAGCATTAATCTTCCTATAAACTCCATGGACCTGATTGAGACTAACCTTTTCATATACTGCACCATCTAACACTGTATACATCCTCCTAATATAATCATGTTGGCCTATAAAAACTAGACCTTCACCCTTGTCGGGTTTCATAACTCGTACTTGGCAAATATCCAGTAAGTCTATGAAATCCATCTCTTCAGGAGAAATGTCTTTATGATTATTTATGTTATAACTATTATTAGAAAACATTCTCCTAAAGTCAATTTCACATGCTTTCTCAAAATGGCACAAGATTTTATTTAGAGGAGGATTAAAAAGGCTTGAGACCCTCAAGCTGTCTGTAAGTGTAGAGTGGGCTCCCATCAACAACTGTAAGTTTAATTTACGAACAAACAATTTCAAATTAATAATAAGTTTCACCAGATTAGCTCTCCTATCAGGCATGAAGGTTAAACCTTTAGAAAAGAAGTCAACCATCTCCTTTTCCACATTTAGGGAACTGAAGTTAAAAATTTTAAAGTCTCCTTCGGAACTAATAAGAATAATAGGAGGCTCCGATATTATCTCCTTCTCCGGTTGTGGCATTTCCTGTTCTGCTCTTGCCTCCTGTTGTTCACCTGTCCATTCGGGTGGGGTTGTTGAAAACCATTGGGCTCCCAGAAAACCTGCTGGTAATTGGTATTCACATGAGTGCCCATATCTTGTATTGGCTGTTGGGGGCCAAAGCGTGTGGGTTGTTCCTAATACGCTCACTATGCAGAATAGGTTGTACTGAATCCATAAGCCCTTTATTTACCAAGCCATTAGTATTGTCAGGCTGGTTTGTATTAGCTGACTGGGCAACGGTATTAACACCAGAAAGAAAAGCGATAACAGGAGGGGGGCTGGATATGCAGTACCTTGGGAATAGTCTTTAAGAACTCTCAAAATCTTCTTCTTTTTAACTTCAATGTATTTCCCCAAATTAGCTTCAATGCTATTAAAAATACATGCATATTCAAACCTGTATCTATCATAGTCATTGTCATTCGTAATGGCTTGTGCTAAGGCATCCAACTCATTCCTAAAAGATGTAATTTGAGACTTGTAATTATTTATTAGTAGCCCCAAAAATTCAAACCCTTGTTTATCAAAAAGGGCCAATAATTCCAAATGGAAGGGAAATCTGTTGACAAGCCCTATGGGATATCTCCACTGGCGCAAATCCTTCGGTATAATTTTTTTTATTAATGCACTCTTCTAGGTAAGAAACTTCTAACTGAAGTTTCCTACATTTGAATAACTTTCCATTGAATTTGTTTAAATGGTTCACAATAGAATTGTCAGTAGGTGAGCCATTGTTATCATTAGTGATTTCTGTTGGTGCATTAGTATTAGTGAAGAAGGAAACATGTCTTAAAAAAGAATCCATGGTTGGAATATCACTCACCCGGGCAATGTTACTCGATGTCCGTAGGCCATCAGCTGCATTACCAAAAGCTCCCAAACTGCTGTCTCCATTGCCTCGGTTCGGTGTAGCTCTTACAGGATTAGCAGAAGTGTCCATTGGCAAAGAAGGCTGTGTCGGCAGCTCGCCCTGATGTATATTACCATGAGGTGTAGATACCCTAGCACTTCTTGAGGTTGCTTGCACTTTGTTAAAATCCATTTGTTGCGATAAAGTGTCAACTTTTTTCATTAATTCCTGTGCAAGTAATGTGAGGTCGCCCACAGCATTTGCTTCCTGGGCGGTGTGGTGTAAGTTATATAGCACTGCATCCTGGAAGAACAAAGGTTGTGAAGGTGAAACCGAGCCACTCGCCATGAAGACAACAACAAATCCTACTACTGCCAAACTAAATAAATAAAGAAAACGAGCAGGCAACAGATACTTCAACACTTTATTTTCATTAGTGCTTTCACTGACACCAGTGCATCAGCTTCTTCAGACTGAATAAAAGAACTCACTCACAGTCTTCCAGTTTAAAACTTCCCCATAAAACTCAAAGCCAATAAACAAGTGGCCACAAATGTGATGTCATCTTACAAGTTCAGAATTAAAGCAAAATTACCTATTTTAAAAGTACTTTTTTATGAGCTTTTGTTGTGTATTTAAAAACAGGTTTGAGCCTGGGCTTCGGCTGCTTACCTTGTTAATATTTAAATTCCACCGGGATTTGTTCCATTTAACATATTACATATAACACATGTTAAGTTTTATAAATAATGTAATGTTGTGCTTATATTTATATATCTTATTTAACTTTTTTATTTAACACAATACACTAAATATGTGTTAAAGTTTTAGTAATAATACAATGTAGCATGTGTGTTTATATTGTTTATTTTTATTTAGATTTTTAATAACTTAATACATGTTTAGCTAGCTTAGGTATTTATGGTGCATCATTTATTAGTGTTTTGCATACATTTTTATATGTTCTTTGCACAATAGGAGTGGTATTAATTTATTAAGTGCTTTTAACTTGATTCTTAGAAGAACATGTTTAATTGAGATTTTAAGTTACGATTGCAAAGGTTTTTCATTTCTTTATTGGAAGTGATTTTCATAGTACAGAGCATTTAAAACTTTTAAAATAGGTAATTTTGCTTTAATTCTGAACTTGTAAGATGACATCACATTTGTGGCCACTTGTTTATCGGCTTTGAGTTTTATGGGGAAGTTTTAAACTGGGAGACTGTGAGTGAATTCTTTTACTCAGTCTGAAGAAGCTGATGCATTGGTGTCAGTGAAAGCGCTAACGAAAATAAAGTGTTGAAGTATCCGTTGCCTGCTCATTTTTTTTTGATTTAACTAATAATGAATGGCACAGTTACAGAGAAACTGAAGACAATTATGACAATGTTGGAATCTGTAACAGACTTTGCAAAATCTACAGCTGTGGAAGTACAACAAATAAATACTACTACGACTTTACATAAGGTGAAATGTCAGAACAGTGAATTAGTGTTGGCCCAGTAGCACTCTATCAAATCAGTATTTGCAGGAAAATTAGGAGAAGCTTGAACTTAAATCGATGATTTGGAGAACTGAGTTAGTACAACAGTTTGTGGATTATTGGACTGCTGAGAATGTGAAGGAGATAAATCCTGTGACATTTATTAAAAAAGACCTGTTTGTGCTACTTAATACCTCCATCACTCCAATAATTGAGAGGGTGCTTTGGGTCACCCATAACAATAAAACTAGAAATTTGCCTAAGTATTCATCTTTTAATGTTTGGATTGCAATGACTATGTAGTGATCCCAGAGGTGACAAGGGAAAGAGTTAGTGCATTTACGAGAACAGTGTATGTGGTCAGGATAACTCAAGACTACAGTGCCTCTCTTTTTAAACAGAGGGTGCCTCCTTTGTGTGTCTTAAAGGATTTGGGCTATAATGTAAACCTCTGGTTCCCTGCAGTCCTCTTCTATATGCTAAATGAAGAGAATTTGTTTCTACAGACTTTTGTTGTGTACTGAAGCAGTCATATGCTGAGTGGTTCAGCAATTAAGTACTGAGGCTCAAGGTGGGGAGAAAAGAGATAGGTCTGTTAGTCTCAAATTCTACACAGAAATAACATATGCAAAAAGAAGGCAGGGAGTTTTGGAAGGAGGGCCATACTGGCAAAAGCAGGCTGGTATCTGAAATAGGAGCTGCTGGAGAATGTTGACCTCCAGGCAACTTGCAATAGATATGGCCAATTTATATCAGTAATAGATGATGCCGAGCTAGGGTTGTCAGCAGATATGTTATTTATTGCACCAGAAATTTCCACTGTGGAGCTCAGTCAGTCAGAGCAATCATAGGGCAAGTTGGTGAGTAAGGTTATCTTTGAGGAGATGAAAAAGCAACGTAAAGACTTTCGGGGAGGAAACATGAATGGGAAACGTTATGTCATTTATGAAAAACTGAAAGGCTGCCAGCCCAGCCAGATAGAATCTTGTAAATAATTCTATGTAATTTGTAAATATTAATATAATCCACATGACGGTTTTAGAAATGTAAAACAGATGCAAAACATCAGGACTTGGAGACGACTGTAGAATCCAGTATAAAAATCTTTATTCGACACAAGCGCTTTCTTGGGTACCCCACTTCTTCAGATGTCTAATACATTTTAAAAATAGCTCTTGATTTAAATATCCTCTTGAAACACATGATTAAAACCAACCAATACATTATTCTAGATTGCAATTCACATTTCCATTATGTTTTAATTTGCAATCACAAGCACAGAATATATCTGCACATATTTACATTTTCAACTTATGTTCTCCAAAGCACATACAAGTGTGTAACAAGAAATTTATCACACAGACAATTCCATAGCACATCTTACCTAAAAAGCTGCCTAGACTTTAACTTAGGACATTTCAATTTACAATCACAAGCAAAGAATATATCTGCACATGTTTGCATTTTCCACTTATGTTCTCCAAAACACATGCAAACCTGTAACAAGAGGTCAGTTATTTATCATACAAACAATCCAGATAATTTATAAATGAGCTTTTAGAAGTGTATACATATACATTCAGACTTCTAGTTTAGTTAATGGCATGTACCTTGTAGAATGTTGCTTTAAACTGAAAGTGCTTGTTCACAGCAGAACAATGTATTGGTTGGTTTTAATCATGTGTCTCAAGAGGATATTTAAACCAAGAGCTGTTTTTTAAATGTATTAGACGTTTGAAGAAGTGAGGTTACCTACGAAAGTGTTTGTGTTGACTAAGATTTTTATACTGGATTCTACAGCCGTCTCCAAGTCCTGGTGTTTTGCTTTTTATTTTGGATCTGTTTTGTGCAGAACAAGGAAGTTCTAACACTTTGGTGGCAGTCTTGTGTTTTTGCTTTTTAACTGTAAAAGAGAACTATATGTTATGATTAAACTATATGTTGTACTGAGCTTCAAAAATGTAACCACAGTGCACTCTGCTGGACGAAAGCTGATAAGTCAAGCATTGTATGACTGTTTGATCTGAAACTCGGAGCTGTAATGTCTAGTCCAGCAAATTCTTTCTATTGTTGTGAGACCAGAGTTAATTGCTAGATTTTACATATATGTCTTTTATTGCTGTGGCTTTCTGCAGATTCAGATTACAAAAAGAAATGTAAATTTTGAGTTTCTGTTAGCCTGGGAAGTGAAATCAGAGCTATTAAGAATGATGTAATCTAAAATGAGTCAGCAGTGATGTATTATCAAATTAAGACTTTCCCAGGGAGAGAGAATCAGAGCATTTTGCATTTGTCTTGAGAACTGACAACATCACCAGCACTCTGCCTTTGCTCTGTATGTATGTTAGTTAGAACATTGTTTCTCTTAGAAATATAAAGAAAATAGATAGTAAGATTAGACTAACTGTTTTTTACATTTATGTTAGACTATTCAACAGTATTATTTTAAGCATTTTCCTGTGATGTCTGAACATTTGACTAGCACTGTGTTGAATTGAGAAGATTTGTTTTGTGTTTTTATTTATTATTAAATATTTTTAAACCTTTCAACTGTGGCTGTTTCGTGTAGAGATAATTTAAACTCTAGAGTACATTGCAGGTTTATTGTGATACTGCCCAAGCCACTCCAGTAAGCCTTGCAGTTTGTCATACTTACTAATTGGATAATAATAATATTGTACAGTAAAATTTGACACCCTTTGGTAAGGGCCTTATTAGTAGCTGATGTCAGTGGTTGGTGGCAGTGAGTTTACCTTATTGCCTGGGCAGAGAAGAGGACATAGCTGGAGAACCTGTGTCAGCCTTCCCCAGGAATATCTGTGTGTTTGTATATAACTTATATCTTAAAGTGTGTGTGTGTGTGTGTGTGTGTGTGTGTGTGTGTGTGTGTGTGTGTGTGTGTGTGGGTGTCAGCTATTTGGGCAGAGACATTAAGCACTGGTTGGACAGAGAGGGTGCTGGAGGTGTTAGCCTGACCACTAGGCTGAGATCAGCTTGACCACTAGGCTGAGATCTGGACCCTATAGTTGTACCAGTGAGGAGTCTTATTGGGATCTGGAGAGAAAGGGAGAAACTAGCCCCAGACTGACTGTGATTTCTGTGTGGTGTTAAGGGAAATTGTACTTTACTGTGTGTGTACTTGTTATCCTTCTCGATGTGCATGCCCCTCACTGGTGCTAGTGGTGAGGATTGAGGCTCCTTGATTGCCGGGCCAGTGCACGGGCATCACATCATCTTGTTATAAGCCTTTTCTAATCTGACTACACTGCATATTATTACCTGTTCATTCCTTTTGAGGATTAGATTTCTAATGCACATTTTGATGAGGTATATGTAACCTGTATGGTTATTATTTGGAATATTCTGTAGTTAAACACCAGTTGGTGGTCTGTTTACCTGTTCCAATTGTAAGAGAGTTCATGCTGTTGTACATGTTTAGATCTGTTTTTTATTTTTGTTTCAGAATTTGTCTGAACATGTCTGTTAGAGGTGGATTTAAACAGTACCTTGACACTACCTGTTGTGAGCAGTTGTCATAGGAACATTCTAAGGTATTAAAGCAAGTCAATACAATGGAGACAGAGCTATGTAAACTGGTAGAATCACTCTCCTGGTTCTTGTCATTATACCTGTTTAATATTATCTTCTATTTAGTTCACTTGTGTTTTGCTTTTTTATGTTATTGATTCCACAAGTTAGTTGCTGTCTGTTAAAGTTTGCAGTCACACTCCAAATTATCTGGAGATGGTGGGAGTCAGTTAAGTGACGAAGGCTATTAAAAAACTCTGTTGTTATCATTGAATGTTAAAGGGGTGTCTGTTGTCTACAAAGCTAATGCCACTGTAACAACTTTAATAAAGTGCAAGACAAGAGTGGTATTTCAACAGTCAACTCATCTTTAAAAAAAGTGGTAGATTCAGTCTTTTAGAAATAGAAAGGGAAAACTGTTTTTCTGTTTTCTTTTAAAAGGGAAAATACATATTGATTCATCAATCTCTGGTGTAGACAACAAGTAGGATATTAAAAGATGAGAAGAAAAGAATGCTTATCATCCAGATAAATATGGGGAAGAAGCCCTTATTGTTTCCTGATTTCTATTGACCTAATGAGGATGACTATAAGGTTCTAATTGATCTTGATTTGGCAGAGGTATTGCCTCACTCTTCCATCCTTCTTATGGGGCTTGTCATAGGATGGGATATTAGTGTGGAGATGGACCTGGTACTGGGCATAATTCCCGTAATTAGCAGAGGAACATCCCAACTTCCTAGACTATCAAGGAAGTTGCAGTATTTTATGGGGGGGGGGGTTCAGTTGCAGGATATTTGGAAAGTTGTATACCACATGAACAGGTTGGATTATTGGCTAGTAAATAAGAGTATGTTAATTAGCTGAGTTTGCCATGAAGGCAGTCCAAGCCCCATCTGTTCATTTCATGACCACATTTATTTGTGAACTGAAAGCAATGCAAACCCCCTTTTGATAGTGGCAATTTATTTCCCTATTGTTGTGGAATAAAGGCTCACAAGCAGATTTAGCTTAGCTGATTTCTTCCTTTTGGGATTCTTACCCATTGCTTAATGATATTTTAATATATGGGGGAGCTTTATAATCATGTGCAAAGAGTTTACTAGATTGTTTAGGTTCAGGGAAGATTCAACACAAAAATAACATATGGTTTTGCTATCCACTATGTTGGGTGATATGGACAAATAGTTTTAAAGAAAGAATGGGAGGGTCTGGTGGAAATCAAGTGTTTGAAACATGAAATCAGTCAGATAAATTATCAGAATCTCCATAAGTATTGGAAATGGTTTAAACTCTTTTATTTCAGGTATTTCTTCCAATAAAATGTGGAAATGTAAACATCATGCACAAACATCAAATATTCCATCTCTCAGGGATATTACAGGGTTTCTGTTTGAATCCACTCACATAAATAGGTCACTTTTAAGGGAATCTGCTTTGAATGCAGGTTCCACAGATGAGCATGAAAGAAACCTGTTTGATGGAAATGAGTCAGCAAATGATGGATGTATAACTGCAACCCTCCAGTCAGAGGGGTTGCAGGATGATTTACATAAAGAAATAGTGGTGCAGAGTGAGCCAGAAAATGGAGATGTTTCCTTGGGTGGGAGCATTATGGAAAAAATACAAAAGGAGGATGCAGAGACACTCCTGAAGAGCAGTGGTAAGATGGAAAGGGAAACACATTCAGAGAAAGTAAAGAAGGCAAAAGTGGAGTAGCAGAAAAGAAGGTAGAAAAAAATGAAAAATAGAAGTACATAGTAAGGTTTCAAAGTAAAGAAGACAAAGAAATGGACAGGTATTAAGTGTGGGACAATTTAATAGCTCCTTTGTGTATAAAAGCAAATGAGGTAAGAGCATTTATTCTTATTAACAAAGAGACATTTTGTGACATTAATGGACATTTTTTGGAAGAATATGAAAAAAAGAAAGACTGTAACCCATGAAATCTTTATGCAATAAAAGCATTTAACAGGGAAACAAAAAAGACGATTCATATACAAATTTATACAGTGGTAGAAAGAGAACCTTTGAAAGGACATTTGGAAGCTTTGTGTAAAGAAGTACTGGGCATTGCAAAAGTTTAGGACAAAATGACTTTATGGACTGATGGCTAGGATTGTACTACTGTGTTAAAAATAGAAAGAGAACAAATTATACATATACCAAGAATGATAAATGTGGAAAGGAATTGTGGTGTTGTAAAAACATATTTTTTGTGGAAAAGAAGGACATTTGATAAATAACTGTGACAGCAGAAAATGTTATATTTGTGGGGAAGTGAGACATGATGCAAAAAATGTGAATTGAAATGTTATAAATGCAACAAAATTTGACACATATGGATGGATTGCAAAAATGAAAATAAGATTAAGGAAAAAGAATAAAGAAAGAGAAAATGAATAAAGAGAAGCAATTTTAGAAGTAGCAGAAATAGAAGAAAAGATAGAGAAGAAAATATTATAGAGGGCATAGAAGAAGGATGTGAAAAAGTGATGAAGAAGGCATAAATTGAGAGGTAGTAAAAAGGAAACTATTATGTTGGTAAAAGGGTAAAAAAGAAAATTTAAAAGGGATAAGTACAAAAGAAAAAAAGAAAGGAAATGGATGGAAAGAATGTATGCAGCTAAAGGTTGGGGGTTGGTGTAATGGTTAAAGTGTTTGATTCCTAGACACAAGGTGAACTGTTTTATTCTCATCTTTGGGAAAGAAATTCCTTAGGCTTAGAATGGCCTATTAAGAAGAAGAAACCTAGCCTATTAAATACTTATGAAACCATGAATCTAAGGAAAAGGGAAAATGAAAATGTTAGTATGCTTTCTTAAATGTGAATAAAATTAAGAATATAGTAAGATGAATAGGAATTTTGGAGTGATGTAATACATGTGATGTAGATGTAATTATATTAGAAGACACAGGATTTTTATCAAATGGAAAAAGATTACAAACACAGAAACTATGGGGAAAGATAAACTGGAATTAGTGAAATGAGAGAAGTTCTGGAATAGCCATATTCTGTAGAAATCCAGTAAAGATATTAGATGTTACTTTAGCAAAAATGGGAAGATTAACCATTATACATTTAAAATGGAAAGAATAAGTATATAGAATTATAACATGATATGCTTATACTTATTGTAAAGAAAGGGACAGCTTATTTAATCAGATTTTAGATTATGCAGTAAAAATGAATATTATAATAACAGGAGACTTTGTGATTTAATAAGCAAGTGTAAAAAGAAAGTAAATTATATAAGAAAAATGTTAGAAGTTATAACGTGTTAAGTTAAAACACTGGAACAAAACTTCATGGATTTACATAAGAGGTATGCATAGAATTAAAAGCGATTATTTTATAGTATCAGAAGATTTAGTTATAGGAGAAGGAGAGGTAGATGAAGCAGGATTTTATGCTCATCTTGCAATATGTCTGTAGATAAAGGAAAACAATGAATATATATACTAGGCAAAGGAATAAAAAGATATATGAGAAAGCATGGAATGAAGAAAGAAAGAGCTTAGTAATACAGTAATTGAAGGATCATATCACTATGAAAACATTTTATAAAACTCTGTCTGAATGGTGGATGATATTTAAGGGAAATATACATTTCTTTTTTTATAGTGACAATATGATGTGAGAAAATTAGAGAAAGAAAAATATAAAAGCACATATAACAATGCATTGGAAAATGTTGAACATAATGATAGAAAGTAACTTGACACATTTTATTTTTATTTTTATTTTTATTTAACATTTGTTTATCAGGGATGTCCAACTGGACTAGTAGCCTGTTTTCAGTGAAAGCAAGTGGAGAAAAGCTCCAAGTATGAGTTACAATACAGTATTCCTTATCAAAATACATACATCAAAATGTCAAAGTACAACAAATATATCAAATAGAATATACAGGGAAAGTTAGATTTATTACTGATGAGTCAGTTACCCATGGAGAGGAGTGATGACATAAACGATGACTAGCAAAGATTATTCAGAGGACATAAGAAAATTCAATGGGATTTACATTGTACAATAATTTGAATAAAACAGGTGGGCTGTTGAACCACAGAAGTAAGTATCAACAGCAAGATGACTATTATTATTTAAGAGAAGCATCTATAGCAACAGTATAGGTAGACTTAAATGAACACTGTCATTAAATATTCTTGTTGGTATAAGGAGAGAAGATTAGAAGGGAGTA